>NC_090647.1:390564028-390864014 GCF_040937935.1 Hyperolius riggenbachi | reverse complement strand
AAACGGATTTCACTGAAGCTGTAACTTTCATCCCAGAACATAGTTTAGGGGCCATTACCTCTTCAACTATAGTCATTTTTCTTTCGATTGCAAACGTAACCAGTTTTTCAATGGTGTAATGGTTTAACATAGAAAGAGGGGGCGTGGCTTGACGCTGGAGCTGGATGGAGGTTTGAGCTGAGAGCTCCCAGCTAAAGGCCTTCACTACAGCGACCTAAAGCACCCAAAGAGGAATCTGTTTCGGCGAAAACGTGGGGGAACATCCCTAGAACACGATGGAATACCAGAAAGCAACTTTCAGGAAGAAATACCAATCTCCCAAGCCGAGAAAGCTGCTAGATTTCTTCCAGGAAGAGAGCCAAGATGGCCGCCGGGCCCAGCAAGACAACCAGGAAGCAAGCCTGCAGCACACACCGCTCTCACAGAGGAACCGTTTCGCTCCTCTCTACACCCCACACCGCAAGGCTGACCCAGCAGATGAGGTCGAGGACAGCGAGGAAGACTCCCCTGACGACAAGCGCTCACGGAGCCCCCTGAAACCGGTAAAGTGCGCACCGCCGATTACGCATGGCAGCATACGAGATACGCATGAAAGGGGCACGCATGGCCGCGACACGCGTCAAAATTTTACGCATGAAGAGGAACCAACGCGTAAAAATGTACGCAATAAACAGACAACTTTCAGTCCTCAAGTTCCTTTTCCTGCTCCTTTAGAACAGGCTTCTTCAGGACCAACAATCCCAGATCCAATACTAGACTTTCCGGTATCTAACGAGCCTATATCACAACAGTTCTTTAAGGACTTCATGTTGTCTTTCAGGGGAGCAATGCAAGAAACCATGCAAGCAAATATGACTGAACTTAAAACAGATATGAGACTCCTTGCTGGTCACGTGTCAATCTTTGCAAAAGAAACCGACCAACGTATTACCAAACTTGAAAATAAAATGGCAGAAATGGTGACAGCCTACAATGAGCTGGTGGTAGCTCATGAAGGAGTAGTGGGGGAGGTCAAGTGGACCAAAGAAAAACAGGCGGATGCGGAAGATAGGAACCGCAGAAATAATGTCAAGATCAGGGGAGTTCCTGAATCCATTAATACTGACTCTCTTAAGGACTATGTTAAAGATGTCATAAAGAAGACCTTACCCTCAATACCAGAGAGTGAGCTGATCATAGACCGTGCACATAGACTCCCCAAACCAGCATTCATCCCTGACAGGCTACCCAGAGACGTCATCACCAGAGTTCATTTTTTTCACGTCAAGGAACAGTTTCTGGCCTCAACAAGAAGAGGGAATAAACTTCCGGAACCATATAAAGACCTCACACTCTTCACAGATCTTTCCCAGGCTACTTTATCAGCAAGGAAGAAATTTGCTCAGATAACTGCATCATTAAGAAATAAAAAAATCCCATACACCTGGGGCTTCCCCACAAAATTGCTTATTATGGACCAGGGAACAACACATGTGATAAAGGATGAGCAGGAAGGCATGGACCTACTGAAAAAGTGGAACATTCCCATCTACATATCTAGAGATGGTAGACCCTTCTCCAGAGAAGCTTCCCAGAAGCAACAACCTATGGACTGCTCTCAACCTCCACCTCAACTTTTACCTGACCCTGGAGCAGAAAAATCTGCAGAGTCCTCTGCAGAGACCTGAAAGTATTAGGGCCTTTACCACACACTTTTGCCCCCAAGAGACTTTCTCCTGTGAGTTACTTAGTTTCTCACACTGCTGAGGAGAAGAGTCATGCCTAGTTCCACTTTAGTGGTCTTAGGCCAACTGGCCACACTGAAGATTGCTTTACTGTTACTGCGTATCTTCTGTACAACTGTCCAGTATTTTGATATATCATCTAACGTTTTTCCTTACAGATCCAATGTCATACTAACATTATCACAGAGGTCTGTATGGATTGTTTTTTCACTTTTGTTTATGTTTTTGTCTTTGATTAGGTTAAGACACTCACTGCGGTTACTGTTATTGTTGTCCCAAATGTATCTGTCTAAGAGATTTAATATCTTTCCACAACGTACCAAAAGGGTTAAAAGAGGGCCTCCTGCCAGGGCTGGGTTAATTGTCGGAATAAAACATATATGGTTACTGATAGACAGGTTTAAAACTATAAAATGACCAAAGATTTTAAGCTTCTCTCATTGAATACAAGAGGGTTAAATTCCCACAGGAAAAGGTATCTACTTCATAATTTGGCTAAGAAAGAGAAAGTGGATATAATTTTTCTCCAAGAAACCCACTTGAATGATTCTGGAGCAAAGAAATTCAAACTCCAAAACTATAGCAATATATACCACTCTAACCTCCTACACAAGAAAAAATCAGGAACTAGCATAGCAATTAAGGACACATTAGGATTCATAGTAGAGGATTCATATAGCAGTATAGATGGAAGAATGGTAATGATCAAGGGTACACTAAATTCACAACATTACACATTCGTGAACATATACGCCCCAAACCTTCACCAAATCAGGTTTCTAAATAAAAAGATGAAGAAGATCTCTGACTTTAAGAAGGGATACTTAATTATCTCAGGAGACTTCAACTCCGTAGTAGATCCCATTATGGACACAACAGCCAAATCTAGAAGATTCCAATCAACACTCCACCCTTTATTACTAAATTCAGAATTATTTGACACATGGAGGTGTTTTCACCCGAAGGAACGACAATTCACGTACTTCTCCCCGATTCACAAATCGTTTACGAGAATAGACCTATGGTTAACAGACACATTCTCCCTACCGTTAGTATCAGAAGTAGAAATCGGATCAAGGACATGGTCAGACCATGCCCCAATTACTTTAAAAATAAATACCCAAAACCCATATCAGGGCCCTGGAACATGGAAATTAAATAAGCGTACCTTACACTCAGAACAGGCTTTTCCGGTGATTAAAAGAGATCTTTTGGAATTTTTTAAAATTAATGACAACGGGGAAGTTTCAAAGACAACCCTGTGGAATGCTCATAAAGCATACATAAGGGGGGTTTTTATGAAACAGACGGCAATACAGAAGAAAAAAAGCAAAGAAAAAACAGACCAACTACTCAAAGAAATTAGGTCCCTAGAACACGATATATTTTCCAATAATAAATCCAACCTTATCCCAATATTAGAAAAAACAAGACAGAACCTGGCAGACTACTTGTACCAAAGCTATGATAAATGGCTCACGATATTGAAGGAAACCTGGTACCACCAAAGTAATAGAGCAGGGAAAATGATGGCCAATAAAATAAAGGGGAAAAGAATTCACCAACGTATTACCAAAATTAAACACCCCCAACTTAAATCTGAGGTACACCACCCCAAAGACATTCTAGAAGCTCTAGCCTCTTATTATGAAGGATTATACAACCTAGATAGAGACCCTGAAGTTCACATACCTTCATCATTAGAAATTGACGAATACCTAAAAAATGTAAAGCTTCCTTCCCTGAGCGAACTTGAGAAAAATCAGCTAAGCGTTCCCTTCCGACAGCAGGAAATAGAGACGGTTATCAACTCCTTGAAAAGAGATAAAGCACCTGGCTCTGATGGGTTTATAAACGACTATTATAAAAAATTTATTAGCATTTTAGCAAAACCTTTAACGGAAATGTGTAATGAAACTGCAAACTTAGGATCTTTCCCAAGGGAATCACTATTAGCTACTATCATTACTATACCTAAAGAAGGGAAAGACCCATCAGAGCCAGGAAGCTATAGACCTATCTCTCTACTCAACACTGATGTGAAAATTTTTGCCAAGGTTATAGCTAATAGAATAGCACCCCTCATGAATGATCTTATACATCCAGACCAAGTGGGTTTCATCAGAGGTAGAGCAGCTAATGATGGTACACGCAAGGTTCTTGCTCTGCTGCACCAGTTAGGGCTCTGTCGGACGCCTTCACTGCTGATATCTCTTGATGCGGAGAAGGCGTTCGACAGAGTCAATTGGTTGTATTTGTCCAGGGTCTTATCAAAATTTGGTTTTACAGGATTCATACATAGTGCAATAATGGCACTCTATTCTCAACCATCTGCAAGAGTCCAGTCCTCAGGTATGCTTTCCTCAGATTTTAATATAAAAAATGGAACAAGACAAGGTTGCCCATTGTCCCCACTTATCTTTAATCTCTCTATTGAACCTTTGGCCCAAAAAATTAGGGATAACGACCTAATCCATGGTATAAAATTGGAAAAGGGTTCAACCAAACTGGGACTATATGCGGATGATGTCTTATTATATGTACAAAAGCCCTTAATATCACTTCCCAACATAAATTCAGAATTAAACAACTTTTCTAAGGTATCCTTTTACAAATTAAATCAAAATAAATCCGTAATCCTTCCCTGCTATGTCCCCAAAACAGTCATTACTAAACTAAAACAATCAAGCCAATACACTTGGAGTGATAGGAGCATAAAGTACCTGGGTATATCTTTAACAACTACAATAGCCCAACTCTATAGAGAGAACTTCGCACCGTGGTTAAGTAAAATTAAAACACATTTGGAATCATTGGCAAAGCTCGAATTCTCGTGGTTAGGCCGCGCAGCGGCGTTCAAAATGATGGTTCTTCCTCAACTCCTGTACCTTTTTAGATGTTTACCCATAAGGATACCCCAAGTCTTCTTTAATAATACCCAAAAAGATCTTAATAAATTTATATTAATAAACAAAAAATCAAGATTCTCAAAAAAAATATTAACCTCACATACATCAAATTTAGGTCTAGGGGTCCCAAATTTAGAACTCTACTATAAAGCCGCAATACTAGATCAATCAAGAGCCATATGGACCAATGACAGGTCAAAACAGTGGCTGCTGATTGAAGAAACACAACTCCCCTATCACTCTTATAGAGCCTTTTTAGAATCAAGATTGATTTGGAAGGTAGTCCCGAATATAAAAAACCCAATAACATCCAATACACTCAGAATATGGAGAGAACTGACCAAACTCTGTATCAAAGACCCAATCAATATAAAGCCTCCTTTATCTATAAACAACCTACAAGCTTCCCTGAAATATTTTGATCTAAGTAACTGGAAAGATAAAGGAATGGAACTCATAGCAGACCTGTACTCAGGATCAGAGGTGAAAACATGGGAGGATCTTTCTTCACAATATAACATACCTCCAAATGATAAACCATTATACAATAAAGTACATACGTTCTTAGTCAGACACCCACTAAACCCCATATCCTTATTACCAAAGATTAATAACTTACTCAAACCAGAAAACTCACGACTTAAAGGCATAGCAATCTTTTACAAATCACTCCTAAACCTGAAAGAAGAGCCACCAAAATGGCAAATCAATAAATGGCAGGAACTCTTGCAGATGGATTTTAATATAGAAGACTGGGAACTGGCACTGAGCTCACTGAAAAAGTCCTCTCACTGTGTAACCCATCAGGAAAACTTACTGAAAATCATATGGCAATGGTACTACTCACCACAAAAAATAGCAACTTTCGATAATTCTACATCACCATTATGCTGGAGAGGGTGCAATGAGGTTGGTTCCACCTTACATATTTTCTGGTCCTGTCCCAATATCAGACCTTTATGGGAATCTGTTGAGAGGTTTTTGAAAAATCTACCAATGTTTTTGACCACATTACCCCCAAGTATGGCACTTTTTCATCTAGGTACTAAAGACATTCCCCCACAAGAAAGATTGATTATCAATCATATACTGGTAACCACTCGAACCCTAATAGCAGCCAACTGGAAGACCCCAATTACTCCAACACTGGAAGAGATATTGAGATCAGTGGAATCTAACCTACTGGCGGAGAAAGCCTGGTCCATCAAGTGTGGAAATGTGAATTCGTTCATGAATAAATCCCAACTATGGCCAAATATCTATAAAGACTCCAAATTATTGGATATCTGACTCTAGTTGACCCCCTTATTCAATGAATATATGAGATAACCACATCCATAATATGCCCAGCCCGGCACATGCCCTCTAGTTATAGCTCACAACTTCAGTCAAGTAAAGACAGATCCTGTCACATCTGGGACGTATAGATTAGTGTAGAGTAGTGTTAGTAGTAGTTTGTTAGGAATTACCAGTATATATACCGATATTCCAATAGTTCATATCTTCCAAAGGGAACTTTGATAACAAAGATATAATTTATATTCAAAACGAGAGTAACCTGAGCTTCCCTCAATAGTTAGATGATCATATAGACTGTTATTCATATGGTATCAGTTAAGATACACTCCCACTCCTCGGAATCTCTGTAGGGAGGTTTGGAGCCCCCATTTTCCGGGTAGAGAGGGTATGTATAAGGTGACAGATATATATAGACCATTTCCGAGTAACATAGTTGAAAGGTGCCAGGTTATGGCAGTATATACCAACACTTAAATCGTTCATAATTTTTCGAAAATAATTTTATTAACAAAGATTTACTCCTTAACCAGAACTTGAGTAATCTGAGCTTTACCCATCAGTTAGATAAGTATATAGATTGTTATTCACATGGTATCAGTTAAGATATACTCCCACTCCTCGGAATCTCTGTAGGGAGGTTTAAAGCCCCCATTTTCCGGGTAGAGAGGGAATATATAAGGCGACAGATATATATAGACCATCTATGAATAACATAGGGAAAAAAGGACGTCACGATATAGTTACAAACCAGACTTACTGAACTCATACCCCCATACATATGGAATTAAAGGTTAAATCTAATAGATGTTTAAGCTGAATGCAGTAACATAGAATATTCTATATCTGTTCATGTTGTTAATGTCTAATGTACTAAACCACTGTTAAGAATGTGTCAAAGTTTTGTTTGACTATGTTAATTACTTTGAAAAAATTCAATAAAAACTATTGAAACCGGTTTAACATAGAAAACTTACCGTTGGCTCTCGATTCTAATCTATCACTCCGATTTGCAAACGGATTTCACTGAAGCTGTAACTTTCATCCCAGAACATAGTTTAGGGTCCATTACCTCTTCAACTATAGTCATTTTTCTTTTGATTGCAAACGTAACCAGTTTTTCAATGGTGTAATGGTTTAACATAGAAAACTTACCGTTGGCTCTCGATTCTAATCTATCACTCCGGTTTGCAAACGGAATTCACTGAAGCTGTAACTTTCATCCCAGAACATAGTTTAGGGGCCATTACCTCTTCAACTATAGTCATTTTTCTTTCGATTGCAAACGTAACCAGTTTTTCAATGGTGTAATGGTTTAACATAGAAAACTTACCGTTGGCTCTCGATTCTAATCTATCACTCCGATTTGCAAACGGATTTCACTGAAGCTGTAACTTTCATCCCAGAACATATTTTAGGGGCCATTACCTCTTCAACTATAGTCATTTTTCTTTCGATTGCAAACGTAACCAGTTTTTCAATGGTGTAATGGTTTAACATAGAAAACTTACCGTTGGCTCTCGATTCTAATCTATCACTCCGATTTGCAAACGGATTTCACTGAAGCTGTAACTTTCATCCCAGAACATAGTTTAGGGGCCATTACCTCTTCAACTATAGTCATTTTTCTTTCGATTGCAAACGTAACCAGTTTTTCAATGGTGTAATGGTTTAACATAGAAAACTTACCGTTGGCTCTCGATTCTAATCTATCACTCCGATTTGCAAACGGATTTCACCGAAGCTGTAACTTTCATCCCAAAACATAGTTTAGGGTCCATTACCTCTTCAACTATAGTCATTTTTCTTTCGATTGCAAACGTAACCAGTTTTTCAATGGTGTAATGGTTTAACATAGAAAACTTACCGTTGGCTCTCGATTCTAATTTATCACTCCGATTTGCAAACGGATTTCACTGAAGCTGTAACTTTCATCCCAGAACATAGTTTAGGGGCCATTACCTCTTCAACTATAGTCATTTTTCTTTCGATTGCAAACGTAACCAGTTTTTCAATGGTGTAATGGTTTAACACAGAAAACTTACCGTTGGCTCTCGATTCTAATCTATCACTCCGATTTGCAAACGGATTTCACTGAAGCTGTAACTTTCATCCCAGAACATAGTTTAGGGGCCATTACCTCTTCAACTATAGTCATTTTTCTTTCGATTACAAACGTAACCAGTTTTTCAATGGTGTAATGGTTTAACACAGAAAACTTACCGTTGGCTCTCGATTCTAATCTATCACTCCGATTTGCAAACGGATTTCACTGAAGCTGTAACTTTCATCCCAGAACATAGTTTAGGGGCCATTACCTCTTCAACTATAGTCATTTTCCTTTCGATTGCAAACGTAACCAGTTTTTCAATGGTGTAATGGTTTAACACAGAAAACTTACCGTTGGCTCTCGATTCTAATCTATCACTCCGATTTGCAAACGGATTTCACTGAAGCTGTAACTTTCATCCCAGAACATAGTTTAGGGGCCATTACCTCTTCAACTATAGTCATTTTTCTTTCGATTGCAAACGTAACCAGTTTTTCAATGGTGTAATGGTTTAACATAGAAAACTTACAGTTGGCTCTCGATTCTAATCTATCACTCCGATTTGCAAACGGATTTCACTGAAGCTGTAACTTTCATCCCAGAACATAGTTTAGGGGCCATTACCTCTTCAACTATAGTCATTTTTCTTTTGATTGCAAACGTAACCAGTTTTTCAATGGTGTAATGGTTTAACATAGAAAACTTACCGTTGGCTCTCGATTCTAATCTATCACTCCGATTTACAAACGGATTTCACTGAAGCTGTAACTTTCATCCCAGAACATAGTTTAGGGGCCATTACCTCTTCAACTATAGTCATTTTTCTTTCGATTGCAAACGTAACCAGTTTTTCAATGGTGTAATGGTTTAACATAGAAAACTTACCGTTGGCTCTCGATTCTAATCTATCACTCCGATTTGCAAACGGATTTCACTGAAGCTGTAACTTTCATCCCAGAACATAGTTTAGGGGCCATTACCTCTTCAACTATAGTCATTTTTCTTTCGATTGCAAACGTAACCAGTTTTTCAATGGTGTAATGGTTTAACACAGAAAACTTACCGTTGGCTCTCGATTCTAATCTATCACTCCGATTTGCAAACGGATTTCACTGAAGCTGTAACTTTCATCCCAGAACATAGTTTAGGGGCCATTACCTCTTCAACTATAGTCATTTTTCTTTCGATTGCAAACGTAACCAGTTTTTCAATGGTGTAATGGTTTAACACAGAAAACTTACCGTTGGCTCTCGATTCTAATCTATCACTCCGATTTGCAAACGGATTTCACTGAAGCTGTAACTTTCATCCCAGAACATAGTTTAGGGGCCATTACCTCTTCAACTATAGTCATTTTTCTTTCGATTGCAAACGTAACCAGTTTTTCAATGGTGTAATGGTTTAACATAGAAAACTTACCGTTGGCTCTCGATTCTAATCTAGCACTCCGATTTGCAAACGGATTTCACTGAAGCTGTAACTTTC
The DNA here is from genome assembly GCF_040937935.1 of Hyperolius riggenbachi. NCBI lineage: Eukaryota > Metazoa > Chordata > Amphibia > Anura > Hyperoliidae > Hyperolius > Hyperolius riggenbachi. Next base: position 390,854,550 of record NC_090647.1, on the reverse strand, counting down.
ATCCCAGAACATAGTTTAGGGGCCATTACCTCTTCAACTATAGTCATTTTTCTTTCGATTGCAAACGTAACCAGTTTTTCAATGGTGTAATGGTTTAACATAGAAAACTTACCGTTGGCTCTCGATTCTAATCTATCACTCCGATTTGCAAACGGATTTCACTGAAGCTGTAACTTTCATCCCAAAACATAGTTTAGGGTCCATTACCTCTTCAACTATAGTCATTTTTCTTTCGATTGCAAACGTAACCAGTTTTTCAATGGTGTAATGGTTTAACATAGAAAACTTACCGTTGGCTCTCGATTCTAATTTATCACTCCGATTTGCAAACGGATTTCACTGAAGCTGTAACTTTCATCCCAGAACATAGTTTAGGGGCCATTACCTCTTCAACTATAGTCATTTTTCTTTCGATTGCAAACGTAACCAGTTTTTCAATGGTGTAATGGTTTAACACAGAAAACTTACCGTTGGCTCTCGATTCTAATCTATCACTCCGATTTGCAAACGGATTTCACTGAAGCTGTAACTTTCATCCCAGAATATAGTTTAGGGGCCATTACCTCTTCAACTATAGTCATTTTTCTTTCGATTGCAAACGTAACCAGTTTTTCAATGGTGTAATGGTTTAACACAGAAAACTTACCGTTGGCTCTCGATTCTAATCTATCACTCCGATTTGCAAACGGATTTCACTGAAGCTGTAACTTTCATCCCAGAACATAGTTTAGGGGCCATTACCTCTTCAACTATAGTCATTTTCCTTTCGATTGCAAACGTAACCAGTTTTTCAATGGTGTAATGGTTTAACACAGAAAACTTACCGTTGGCTCTCGATTCTAATCTATCACTCCGATTTGCAAACGGATTTCACTGAAGCTGTAACTTTCATCCCAGAACATAGTTTAGGGGCCATTACCTCTTCAACTATAGTCATTTTTCTTTCGATTGCAAACGTAACCAGTTTTTCAATGGTGTAATGGTTTAACATAGAAAACTTACAGTTGGCTCTCGATTCTAATCTATCACTCCGATTTGCAAACGGATTTCACTGAAGCTGTAACTTTCATCCCAGAACATAGTTTAGGGGCCATTACCTCTTCAACTATAGTCATTTTTCTTTCGATTGCAAACGTAACCAGTTTTTCAATGGTGTAATGGTTTAACACAGAAAACTTACCGTTGGCTCTCGATTCTAATCTATCACTCCGATTTGCAAACGGATTTCACTGAAGCTGTAACTTTCATCCCAGAACATAGTTTAGGGGCCATTACCTCTTCAACTATAGTCATTTTTCTTTCGATTGCAAACGTAACCAGTTTTTCAATGGTGTAATGGTTTAACACAGAAAACTTACCGTTGGCTCTCGATTCTAATCTATCACTCCGATTTGCAAACGGATTTCACTGAAGCTGTAACTTTCATCCCAGAACATAGTTTAGGGGCCATTACCTCTTCAACTATAGTCATTTTTCTTTCGATTGCAAACGTAACCAGTTTTTCAATGGTGTAATGGTTTAACACAGAAAACTTACCGTTGGCTCTCGATTCTAATCTATCACTCCGATTTGCAAACGGATTTCACTGAAGCTGTAACTTTCATCCCAGAACATAGTTTAGGGGCCATTACCTCTTCAACTATAGTCATTTTTCTTTCGATTGCAAACGTAACCAGTTTTTCAATGGTGTAATGATTTAACACAGAAAACTTACCGTTGGCTCTCGATTCTAATCTATCACTCCGATTTGCAAACGGATTTCACTGAAGCTGTAACTTTCATCCCAGAACATAGTTTAGGGGCCATTACCTCTTCAACTATAGTCATTTTTCTTTCGATTGCAAACGTAACCAGTTTTTCAATGGTGTAATGATTTAACACAGAAAACTTACCGTTGGCTCTCGATTCTAATCTATCACTCCGATTTGCAAACGGATTTCACTGAAGCTGTAACTTTCATCCCAGAACATAGTTTAGGGGCCATTACTTCTTCAACTATAGTCATTTTTCTTTCGATTGCAAACGTAACCAGTTTTTCAATGGTGTAATGGTTTACCATAGAAAACTTACCGTTGGCTCTCGATTCTAATCTATCACTCCGATTTGCAAACGGATTTCACTGAAGCTGTAACTTTCATCCCAGAACATAGTTTAGGGGCCATTACCTCTTCAACTATAGTCATTTTTCTTTCGATTGCAAACGTAACCAGTTTTTCAATGGTGTAATGGTTTAACATAGAAAACTTACCGTTGGCTCTCGATTCTAATCTATCACTCCGATTTGCAAACGGATTTCACTGAAGCTGTAACTTTCATCCCAGAACATAGTTTAGGGGCCATTACCTCTTCAACTATAGTCATTTTTCTTTCGATTGCAAACGTAACCAGTTTTTCAATGGTGTAATGATTTAACACAGAAAACTTACCGTTGGCTCTCGATTCTAATCTATCACTCCGATTTGCAAACGGATTTCACTGAAGCTGTAACTTTCATCCCAGAACATAGTTTAGGGGCCATTACTTCTTCAACTATAGTCATTTTTCTTTCGATTGCAAACGTAACCAGTTTTTCAATGGTGTAATGGTTTACCATAGAAAACTTACCGTTGGCTCTCGATTCTAATCTATCACTCCGATTTGCAAACGGATTTCACTGAAGCTGTAACTTTCATCCCAGAACATAGTTTAGGGGCCATTACCTCTTCAACTATAGTCATTTTTCTTTCGATTGCAAACGTAACCAGTTTTTCAATGGTGTAATGGTTTAACATAGAAAACTTACCGTTGGCTCTCGATTCTAATCTATCACTCCGATTTGCAAACGGATTTCACTGAAGCTGTAACTTTCATCCCAAAACATAGTTTAGGGTCCATTACCTCTTCAACTATAGTCATTTTTCTTTCGATTGCAAACGTAACCAGTTTTTTAATGGTGTAATGGTTTAACATAGAAAACTTACCGTTGGCTCTCGATTCTAATTTATCACTCCGATTTGCAAACGGATTTCACTGAAGCTGTAACTTTCATCCCAGAACATAGTTTAGGGGCCATTACCTCTTCAACTATAGTCATTTTTCTTTCGATTGCAAACGTAACCAGTTTTTCAATGGTGTAATGGTTTAACACAGAAAACTTACCGTTGGCTCTCGATTCTAATCTATCACTCCGATTTGCAAACGGATTTCACTGAAGCTGTAACTTTCATCCCAGAACATAGTTTAGGGGCCATTACCTCTTCAACTATAGTCATTTTTCTTTCGATTGCAAACGTAACCAGTTTTTCAATGGTGTAATGGTTTAACACAGAAAACTTACCGTTGGCTCTCGATTCTAATCTATCACTCCGATTTGCAAACGGATTTCACTGAAGCTGTAACTTTCATCCCAGAACATAGTTTAGGGGCCATTACCTCTTCAACTATAGTCATTTTTCTTTCGATTGCAAACGTAACCAGTTTTTCAATGGTGTAATGGTTTAACATAGAAAACTTACAGTTGGCTCTCGATTCTAATCTATCACTCCGATTTGCAAACGGATTTCACTGAAGCTGTAACTTTCATCCCAGAACATAGTTTAGGGGCCATTACCTCTTCAACTATAGTCATTTTTCTTTCGATTGCAAACGTAACCAGTTTTTCAATGGTGTAATGGTTTAACATAGAAAACTTACAGTTGGCTCTCGATTCTAATCTATCACTCCGATTTGCAAACGGATTTCACTGAAGCTGTAACTTTCATCCCAGAACATAGTTTAGGGGCCATTACCTCTTCAACTATAGTCATTTTTCTTTCGATTGCAAACGTAACCAGTTTTTCAATGGTGTAATGGTTTAACATAGAAAACTTACCGTTGGCTCTTGATTCTAATCTATCACTCCGATTTGCAAACGGATTTCACTGAAGCTGTAACTTTCATCCCAGAACATAGTTTAGGGGCCATTACCTCTTCAACTATAGTCATTTTTCTTTCGATTGCAAACGTAACCAGTTTTTCAATGGTGTAATGGTTTAACACAGAAAACTTACCGTTGGCTCTCGATTCTAATCTATCACTCCGATTTGCAAACGGATTTCACTGAAGCTGTAACTTTCATCCCAGAACATAGTTTAGGGGCCATTACCTCTTCAACTATGGTCATTTTTCTTTCGATTGCAAACGTAACCAGTTTTTCAATGGTGTAATGGTTTAACATAGAAAACTTACCGTTGGCTCTCGATTCTAATCTATCACTCCGATTTGCAAACGGATTTCACTGAAGCTGTAACTTTCATCCCAGAACATAGTTTAGGGGCCATTACCTCTTCAACTATAGTCATTTTTCTTTCGATTGCAAACGTAACCAGTTTTTCAATGGTGTAATGGTTTAACATAGAAAACTTACCGTTGGCTCTCGATTCTAATCTATCACTCCGATTTGCAAACGGATTTCACTGAAGCTGTAACTTTCATCCCAGAACATAGTTTAGGGTCCATTACCTCTTCAACTATAGTCATTTTTCTTTTGATTGCAAACGTACCCAGTTTTTCAATGGTGTAATGGTTTAACATAGAAAACTTACAGTTGGCTCTCGATTCTAATCTATCACTTCGGTTTGCAAACGGATTTCACTGAAGCTGTAACTTTCATCCCAGAACATAGTTTAGGGGCCATTACCTCTTCAACTATAGTCATTTTTCTTTCGATTGCAAACGTAACCAGTTTTTCAATGGTGTAATGGTTTAACATAGAAAACTTACCGTTGGCTCTCAATTCTAATCTATCACTCCGATTTGCAAACGGATTTCACTGAAGCTGTAACTTTCATCCCAGAACATATTTTAGGGGCCATTACCTCTTCAACTATAGTCATTTTTCTTTCGATTGCAAACGTAACCAGTTTTTCAATGGTGTAATGGTTTAACATAGAAAACTTACCGTTGGCTCTCGATTCTAATCTATCACTCCGATTTGCAAACGGATTTCACTGAAGCTGTAACTTTCATCCCAGAACATAGTTTAGGGGCCATTACCTCTTCAACTATAGTCATTTTTCTTTCGATTGCAAACGTAACCAGTTTTTCAATGGTGTAATGGTTTAACATAGAAAACTTACCGTTGGCTCTCGATTCTAATCTATCACTCCGATTTGCAAACGGATTTCACTGAAGCTGTAACTTTCATCCCAGAACATAGTTTAGGGGCCATTACTTCTTCAACTATAGTCATTTTTCTTTCGATTGCAAACGTAACCAGTTTTTCAATGGTGTAATGGTTTACCATAGAAAACTTACCGTTGGCTCTCGATTCTAATCTATCACTCCGATTTGCAAACGGATTTCACTGAAGCTGTAACTTTCATCCCAGAACATAGTTTAGGGGCCATTACCTCTTCAACTATAGTCATTTTTCTTTCGATTGCAAACGTAACCAGTTTTTCAATGGTGTAATGGTTTAACATAGAAAACTTACCGTTGGCTCTCGATTCTAATCTATCACTCCGATTTGCAAACGGATTTCACTGAAGCTGTAACTTTCATCCCAAAACATAGTTTAGGGTCCATTACCTCTTCAACTATAGTCATTTTTCTTTCGATTGCAAACGTAACCAGTTTTTCAATGGTGTAATGGTTTAACATAGAAAACTTACCGTTGGCTCTCGATTCTAATCTATCACTCCGATTTGCAAACGGATTTCACTGAAGCTGTAACTTTCATCCCAAAACATAGTTTAGGGTCCATTACCTCTTCAACTATAGTCATTTTTCTTTCGATTGCAAACGTAACCAGTTTTTCAATGGTGTAATGGTTTAACATAGAAAACTTACCGTTGGCTCTCGATTCTAATTTATCACTCCGATTTGCAAACGGATTTCACTGAAGCTGTAACTTTCATCCCAGAACATAGTTTAGGGGCCATTACCTCTTCAACTATAGTCATTTTTCTTTCGATTGCAAACGTAACCAGTTTTTCAATGGTGGGGGCGTGGCCAGCTGCAGAGGGAGATGGCTGTGTAAGTCTATAGCTCTCTGCTAAAACTGCCCTGTAAAGCGACTCACAGCAACAAAGAGGACCCCTTTTTCCAGCATACCTACTAATTAACACCTGCTGAACAAGATGGACTAAGATTTAACAGCTTTTAACAAAGGGAAACTGCTTAATTCAAGGAAAGCTGCTGAAGTCTCCCATGGATTATAAAATCAAGATGGCTGCCGGTTTTCACAGAAAATAGCAAATTACAGCAAAAATACTCCACAAAACTGAGATCTGAAAAGCTCCACAGAAGCATCACAGCAAGACTGACACAGTGGACCCCTTCAAGAAAGAAAACAATCAAAATTCAGCAAAACGAAGGTAAATTTCAGAATCCAATATGGCCGCCGCTAATGCAGGCCCTGGAGCTCCCATCTAGCCCCTGTATATCCCCCCTGCCATCCCCTAGAGCCCTGGGAAGCCCCCTCACATCTCCCCCACCTCTGCCCTGCTCCACCGTCTGAGCGGTGTGTAGAACGGGCAGGCAGCGGCAAGCTACGAGATTCAGCAGCGGAGAAGCTGACCTCCGAACTTCCCGGCCGTACGCGTACGTTTTTACGCATTGCCATAGACTTCCATAGCGGTACGCGTACATCTGTTTGACGCTATACGGCTTGCCCATAGCGGCCGGTTTTACGCATTGCCATAGACTTCCATAGCGGTACGCGTACACCTGTTTGACGCTATACGGATTATCCAAAGCGGCCTTTTTTACGCATTCCCATAGACTGCCATAGTTGTATGCGTACATCTGTTTGACGCCATACGGATTACTTCTATAGGCCAACGCGTAATTTTTTGACGCATTCCCCCTATCACTTTACATAGAGGAAAGTGTATTTCTGTTAACATATCTCTGATTGAACATATCAAAGACTAAAGAATCAACGAAAATGACAGAACATGCAGAATACACGGAAAGAGAATGGCAAACACAGAGACAAAGAACAGGAAAAAGGTACAACTCCCCAGCATTAAGGAAATTATCGCCACTATATGTGGGAGAAAAACAAAGCCCCAGACATCAACATGATCAATCCGAACAGGGAAACTATTCCTACCATACACCTTCTCCTCAGCTTTTAAGGAACAGATATGCTCCACTTACTCCTTATACTAGAGGTCACCAAGCACAATATTCCGAGGACAGCGATGAGGAAGAATTTCAACAGCAAAGGAAGATGAAAAAATCCCGTGAGAGAAGCCCTTTAAAACCAGGACTTACCACACTTCCTGAAGCAAAAGAGGATACTCAGAATACTCACATAACCCAAGATCTAATCAAAACTCCACCAAACGCAACTACTGCTCTTACCAATCCCACCTCTGACCTCTTAACAACAATTGAACCAACAGACGAACCTATGTCACAAAAATTTTTCATAAACTATTTTACAAACTTTATGACGCAATTTAGAACAGCGATACAGAAAGATATAGGAGAAGTGAGAAGTGACATGCATGCTTTAATAGGTCATGTGGCACAGATATCAGAAAAGACAGATGCCAGAATAGAGACATTGGAGAAAAAAATGGAGGAAATGTATATTGCTCACAACAACCTGGTAGATTCCCATAAAGAAGTACTAGAACAGAACAAAGAACTATCAGCTCAAAATAAGTGGATGAAGGAAAAGATAATCGATAGCGAAGACAGAAACAGACGGAATAATATAAAATTAAGAGGAGTGCCGGAATCTGTTGGTAAAGATGACTTGAAAGACTACGTTAAAGACGTTCTCAAAACCACTTATCCTGAATTGAAAGAAAATGAGCTGATCATCGACAGGGCTCACCGCCTGCCCAAACCTCCACATATTTCCAGACAACTGCCACGGGACGTGATCACACGAATCCATTTTTTCCACGCAAAAGAAAAACTCCTCTCAGCTACAAGAGGAGGGAAAAAGCTTCCTCAACCCTATCAAGACCTGGTACTATACCAGGACCTTTCACAAGCAACACTTGGTAAAATGCATAAGGCGATAATGGCACTATACAACAACCCATCAGCCAGAGTAATTTCTTCAGCCACGATATCAGACTCATTTAGTATTACAAACGGAACTCGACAGGGATGCCCCCTGTCGCCTTTAATCTTTGCTCTTGTCATGGAACCACTAGCTCAGAAGATAAGGGACAACACTAAGATATCTGGAATATTGGTTGAAGGTAGAGAAACCAAAATGGGATTGTATGCTGATGATGTGCTTTTGTATCTCAGGAATCCAATGACATCACTAAGAAACCTCAGGACTGAACTTGAGGAATTTTCAAGGGTTTCATATTATAAGTTAAATGATAACAAAACTGTAGTGATGCCATGCAATATCCAGCCATTCTTCATCAAAAAACTCAAAGAGTTATGTCCATATAACTGGGATGAGAAACAACTAAAATATCTAGGTATTTATCTCACACCACATATTTCCCAACTGTACAGCGCCAATTTTGAACCATGGATACAAAAACTAAAAATTAAATTAGAGAATTTAGGGAAATTTGAATTTTCATGGCTCGGCAGATCCGCAGCCTTCAAAATGCTTATACTCCCCCAATTATTATACTTATTTAGGACAATACCAATAAAAATTCCCCAAAAATTCTTTAACGCCACTCAAAAACTAATTAATAAATTCATATTAATGCATAAAAAATCCAGATTTTCGAGTAAAATTCTCATCACACATACAACAGACCTGGGCTTAGGTGTTCCAGATCTAAATAAATACTACAAAGCAGCAATCCTGGAACAAGCCAGAGCAATCTGGAACAATAATATCCATAAACAATGGGTACAATATGAAAAATAACAACTTGTCTGTAATGATTTCAAAGCTCTAATCGAATCCAGATTAAACTGGGATATACCACCGAAAATTTTAAACCCCATTACAGCCAACACACTAAAGATTTTGAAAGAATTAACTAAGCTTTGCAAACAAGACCCTTTGGCCAAATCTATTAAAGCACCCCTGATTAATCTAAATATGGTCATCAAGAATCTAGAGATAAGTAACTGGATTGACAAAGGTATTAATCTAGTAGAGGATCTATATAAACTAGAAGAATTTAAATCTTTTGAAGACTTGATAGACGAATATGATATACCTGTCTATGACCAACTAAAATATAATAAAATTAAGAAATTCCTGACTACCCATCAAACAAATGATACTTTTCTGTCTCCACAAATCAAAAAACTATTTGACCCTCAACAATATGGGCTAAAGGGAATATCACTATTTTATAAGATACAAATTAAACTAACGGAAAAAAAGTCACATTGGCAATTTCAAAAATGGCAACACTCTTTGGGTGAAGTAATAGAACAAAATGACTGGATAAATGCATGCAAGTCGTTGAGACAATCTTCTCATTGTGTTTCTCATTTTGAAAATCTACTCAAAATGACATGGCTCTGGTACTACACTCCTGACAAAATTGTGAAGTTTAACCCCAGTGCATCTCCCCTGTGTTGGAGAGGCTGCAACGAAACTGGTACCCTACTGCACCTTTTCTGGCACTGTCCTAAAATTGCCAAATTGTGGAATAAAATAGAGAACTTGCTCAAAAAATTACCTGTATCGTTGAGCACGATACCTCCTAGTCTAGCACTATTACATATTGGGTCTATAGACTTGCCTTTGAAAGAGAGACTGATCATTAACCATGTACTAGTAGTCACTAGAATAACAATTGCGGATAATTGGAACTCAACAACTATTCCAACAATACAAGAAATTTTAAGAAGAGTCGAATTTAATATGTTAGCAGAAAGATCGAGAGCAATCAAAATGGGAAATGCCCATTCCTTTCAGGATAAGGCAAGTCTATGGCCTATGCTATATCCAAAAACCAAGATATTAGATCTATGAACATTCTCACACTCTCTCACATTTGGTGGCCAGAATGTCTCAACTAAAAGAGCACATCTGGTACAATACGGATCCCTGTAAATATATACACTTATATAGTTGTAACATATATACACAAAGGTATACCTCTGACTCATCGGAACTAATAAACATTCTAATATACTGGAGAACTCTAGATATTTTAGTTTAATTAGATAGTTGTGTTTAGTTTAGAATGGTTTGATTGTTATTAAACATATTGGAATCAAGACTCACTCAGACATTGATGACATACCTTTCACTCAACAATATATATATACATATATCAGAAACTTAACTGTTATTGACTCTGAATAACCTAAATCTATGAATCAAACTACTACTGCAATATATAATATGACAGAGAACGGACTTTGGAGTCTCAGCAGGAGGGCTAAAAACCCCCATTCTCCAAAGACCATACTCTCTAGGTAGTCTACAAGAAAACACTGCAGTAGAAAACTATTCATATACACCCATATAACTCCAAAGAAGATCTGATATAGTTTGAAATATCTTCCATTTTCTGCAATAATAATAAAAATGACAATGCTTTTATGTTATTAAAGTTTACTATAAAGAAATACTTGAAATGTAATTATTAAAACAGAGACATTACTGCTATGTATATGTTTACCTGTTAATACTTTAGTAACATCGTCATCAATATGACACCTTTACTAATGTCATGTAATAATCTTGAAAATTCCAATAAAAATTATTGAAATTCAGTTTTTCAATGGTGTAATGGTTTAACACAGAAAACTTACCGTTGGCTCTCGATTCTAATCTATCACTCCGATTTGCAAACGGATTTCACTGAAGCTGTAACTTTCATCCCAGAACATAGTTTAGGGGCCATTACCTCTTCAACTATAGTCATTTTTCTTTCGATTGCAAACGTAACCAGTTTTTCAATGGTGTAATGGTTTAACATAGAAAACTTACCGTTGGCTCTCGATTCTAATCTATCACTCCGATTTGCAAACGGATTTCACTGAAGCTGTAACTTTCATCCCAGAACATAGTTTAGGGGCCATTACCTCTTCAACTATAGTCATTTTTCTTTCGATTGCAAACGTAACCAGTTTTTCAATGGTGTAATGGTTTAACACAGAAAACTTACCGTTGGCTCTCGATTCTAATCTATCACTCCGATTTGCAAACGGATTTCACTGAAGCTGTAACTTTCATCCCAGAACATAGTTTAGGGGCCATTACCTCTTCAACTATAGTCATTTTTCTTTCGATTGCAAACGTAACCAGTTTTTCAATGGTGTAATGGTTTAACACAGAAAACTTACCGTTGGCTCTCGATTCTAATCTATCACTCCGATTTGCAAACGGATTTCACTGAAGCTGTAACTTTCATCCCAGAACATAGTTTAGGGGCCATTACCTCTTCAACTATAGTCATTTTTCTTTCGATTGCAAACGTAACCAGTTTTTCAATGGTGTAATGGTTTAACATAGAAAACTTACAGTTGGCTCTCGATTCTAATCTATCACTCCGATTTGCAAACGGATTTCACTGAAGCTGTAACTTTCATCCCAGAACATAGTTTAGGGGCCATTACCTCTTCAACTATAGTCATTTTTCTTTCGATTGCAAACGTAACCAGTTTTTCAATGGTGTAATGGTTTAACATAGAAAACTTACAGTTGGCTCTCGATTCTAATCTATCACTCCGATTTGCAAACGGATTTCACTGAAGCTGTAACTTTCATCCCAGAACATAGTTTAGGGGCCATTACCTCTTCAACTATAGTCATTTTTCTTTCGATTGCAAACGTAACCAGTTTTTCAATGGTGTAATGGTTGAACATAGAAAACTTACCGTTGGCTCTCGATTCTAATCTATCACTCCGATTTGCAAACGGATTTCACTGAAGCTGTAACTTTCATCCCAGAACATAGTTTAGGGGCCATTACCTCTTCAACTATAGTCATTTTTCTTTCGATTGCAAACGTAACCAGTTTTTCAATGGTGTAATGGTTTAACACAGAAAACTTACCGTTGGCTCTCGATTCTAATCTATCACTCCGATTTGCAAACGGATTTCACTGAAGCTGTAACTTTCATCCCAGAACATAGTTTAGGGGCCATTACCTCTTCAACTATAGTCATTTTTCTTTCGATTGCAAACGTAACCAGTTTTTCAATGGTGTAATGGTTTAACATAGAAAACTTACCGTTGGCTCTCGATTCTAATCTATCACTCCGATTTGCAAACGGATTTCACTGAAGCTGTAACTTTCATCCCAGAACATAGTTTAGGGGCCATTACCTCTTCAACTATAGTCATTTTTCTTTCGATTGCAAACGTAACCAGTTTTTCAATGGTGTAATGGTTTAACATAGAAAACTTACCGTTGGCTCTCGATTCTAATCTATCACTCCGATTTGCAAACGGATTTCACTGAAGCTGTAACTTTCATCCCAGAACATAGTTTAGGGTCCATTACCTCTTCAACTATAGTCATTTTTCTTTTGATTGCAAACGTAACCAGTTTTTCAATGGTGTAATGGTTTAACATAGAAAACTTACAGTTGGCTCTCGATTCTAATCTATCACTCCGGTTTGCAAACGGATTTCACTGAAGCTGTAACTTTCATCCCAGAACATAGTTTAGGGGCCATTACCTCTTCAACTATAGTCATTTTTCTTTCGATTGCAAACGTAACCAGTTTTTCAATGGTGTAATGGTTTAACATAGAAAACTTACCGTTGGCTCTCGATTCTAATCTATCACTCCGATTTGCAAACGGATTTCACTGAAGCTGTAACTTTCATCCCAGAACATATTTTAGGGGCCATTACCTCTTCAACTATAGTCATTTTTCTTTCGATTGCAAACGTAACCAGTTTTTCAATGGTGTAATGGTTTAACATAGAAAACTTACCGTTGGCTCTCGATTCTAATCTATCACTCTGATTTGCAAACGGATTTCACTGAAGCTGTAACTTTCATCCCAGAACATAGTTTAGGGGCCATTACCTCTTCAACTATAGTCATTTTTCTTTCGATTGCAAACGTAACCAGTTTTTCAATGGTGTAATGGTTTAACATAGAAAACTTACCGTTGGCTCTCGATTCTAATTTATCACTCCGATTTGCAAACGGATTTCGCTGAAGCTGTAACTTTCATCCCAGAACATAGTTTAGGGGCCATTACCTCTTCAACTATAGTCATTTTTCTTTCGATTGCAAACGTAACCAGTTTTTCAATGGTGGGGGCGTGGCCAGCTGCAGAGGGAGATGGCTGTGTAAGTCTATAGCTCTCTGCTAAAACTGCCCTGTAAAGCGACTCACAGCAACAAAGAGGACCCCTTTTTCCAGCATACCTACTAATTAACACCTGCTGAACAAGATGGACTAAGATTTAACAGCTTTTAACAAAGGGAAACTGCTTAATTCAAGGAAAGCTGCTGAAGTCTCCCATGGATTATAAAATCAAGATGGCTGCCGGTTTTCACAGAAAATAGCAAATTACAGCAAAAATACTCCACAAAACTGAGATCTGAAAAGCTCCACAGAAGCATCACAGCAAGACTGACACAGTGGACCCCTTCAAGAAAGAAAACAATCAAAATTCAGCAAAACGAAGGTAAATTTCAGAATCCAATATGGCCGCCGCTAATGCAGGCCCTGGAGCTCCCATCTAGCCCCTGTATATCCCCCCTGCCATCCCCTAGAGCCCTGGGAAGCCCCCTCACATCTCCCCCACCTCTGCCCTGCTCCACCGTCTGAGCGGTGTGTAGAACGGGCAGGCAGCGGCAAGCTACGAGATTCAGCAGCGGAGAAGCTGACCTCCGAACTTCCCGGCCGTACGCGTACGTTTTTACGCATTGCCATAGACTTCCATAGCGGTACGCGTACATCTGTTTGACGCTATACGGCTTGCCCATAGCGGCCGGTTTTACGCATTGCCATAGACTTCCATAGCGGTACGCGTACACCTGTTTGACGCTATACGGATTATCCAAAGCGGCCTTTTTTACGCATTCCCATAGACTGCCATAGTTGTATGCGTACATCTGTTTGACGCCATACGGATTACTTCTATAGGCCAACGCGTAATTTTTTGACGCATTCCCCCTATCACTTTACATAGAGGAAAGTGTATTTCTGTTAACATATCTCTGATTGAACATATCAAAGACTAAAGAATCAACGAAAATGACAGAACATGCAGAATACACGGAAAGAGAATGGCAAACACAGAGACAAAGAACAGGAAAAAGGTACAACTCCCCAGCATTAAGGAAATTATCGCCACTATATGTGGGAGAAAAACAAAGCCCCAGACATCAACATGATCAATCCGAACAGGGAAACTATTCCTACCATACACCTTCTCCTCAGCTTTTAAGGAACAGATATGCTCCACTTACTCCTTATACTAGAGGTCACCAAGCACAATATTCCGAGGACAGCGATGAGGAAGAATTTCAACAGCAAAGGAAGATGAAAAAATCCCGTGAGAGAAGCCCTTTAAAACCAGGACTTACCACACTTCCTGAAGCAAAAGAGGATACTCAGAATACTCACATAACCCAAGATCTAATCAAAACTCCACCAAACGCAACTACTGCTCTTACCAATCCCACCTCTGACCTCTTAACAACAATTGAACCAACAGACGAACCTATGTCACAAAAAATTTTCATAAACTATTTTACAAACTTTATGACGCAATTTAGAACAGCGATACAGAAAGATATAGGAGAAGTGAGAAGTGACATGCATGCTTTAATAGGTCATGTGGCACAGATATCAGAAAAGACAGATGCCAGAATAGAGACATTGGAGAAAAAAATGGAGGAAATGTATATTGCTCACAACAACCTGGTAGATTCCCATAAAGAAGTACTAGAACAGAACAAAGAACTATCAGCTCAAAATAAGTGGATGAAGGAAAAGATAATCGATAGCGAAGACAGAAACAGACGGAATAATATAAAATTAAGAGGAGTGCCGGAATCTGTTGGTAAAGATGACTTGAAAGACTACGTTAAAGACGTTCTCAAAACCACTTATCCTGAATTGAAAGAAAATGAGCTGATCATCGACAGGGCTCACCGCCTGCCCAAACCTCCACATATTTCCAGACAACTGCCACGGGACGTGATCACACGAATCCATTTTTTCCACGCAAAAGAAAAACTCCTCTCAGCTTCAAGAGGAGGGAAAAAGCTTCCTCAACCCTATCAAGACCTGGTACTATACCAGGACCTTTCACAAGCAACACTTCAGGCAAGAAGGACATTTGCTCAGATAACAGCAACTCTGAGATATAGAAAAATTGAATACTCATGGGGATTCCCTATAAAGCTTTTAATAATTGACAATGGAGTAACCTACGTTGCCAAAACCCCCAAGGAAGCTTCAGACATCTTGGCTAGATGGGAAATACCCATTCTAGCCCCTAAAGACCGCAGGGACAGACCAATACACCAGGACAAGCCAAGGTACCAAGTATCACTGTCCAAACAACTTTCTTCCCCAAGACGACCTGATAAGACTGATCCTCCACAGAACATGGATACTTCCAAACCATCCGATCAGCAGGAGGGAAATAACCAAGCTGGGGCTTCCTCTGACATTTGAAAGAAATGGGCATTTAGCCACTAACTCTTTCCCCCCAAACAACCCCCTTGAACCTCAGGGCACATTCTATTGTCCCCTTGGAGGAAAAGGGTTTGGTTGAGACCCTTACCAGCGAGTTACACCAGGTAAGATACACTCTTTGAACTGAACTTAGTTCTCACACTGGTGGACGCTAGCCGCTGGGCTTGAAGATCTGAAGATATCTTCATTTACACCTTTTGTTGTGGGTGAATTTCTTTCCTTTTAGGTATACTGTTTTATCTAGAACCGTTATTCTAGAATTATTTCTACCTTATTTTGTTATAGAAACTTAATCTGAACTAAAGCAAATAGGTTTGATCAATCTGGTGGCATTTGGTAGAACCGGATGCCAACATGTCACCAGAGCTGCTCTCTCCTTTACTACTGATACTTTTGAGTTACAGAAGACTGTTACTACAAATGTTAATATTGACTTTATTAGTTATGTATGCATTTCCTGCAAAACATAATCTCCAGATCCGAAGAAAGAAGAAGAAGTTGGAATATATATGGTATACACTAATATATCCTTTTTTATTACAGGAACTATATATGAGTATTTTAACATGTGGTTCATATATCCTTTGTAAGCTCACTTGGTTGATCCGTACAAAACCAGACCTGCTCCAAAATAAATTAGATGTAATGAAGCTCTTATATACACACAATGGCCCAAAACTTTAACCTATTGACACTGAATGTGAGAGGAATGAATTCCGCAAGGAAAAGATATTTATTATACAAACTAGCAAAAGAAGAAAAATCAGATGTAGTATGTCTACAGGAGACACACTTGAACGCAATAGGAGCTACCAAATTTAAATTGCAAGGTTTCTCAAAAATATACCATGCTACACTCACAGACAAAAAGAAATGGGGAGCTTGTATAGCTATAAAAGACACGCTAGGTTTCGAAGTGTCTGATTCGTTCTCAAGTGTTGATGGTAGAATGGTGGTTGTTGTGGGGAAAATAGATCAACAAGATTTCACTATAGCGAATATTTATTCCCCAAACAAACACCAGTCAAGATTTCTCAATAAAAAAATAAAAAAAATCATGCAACTTAAAAAAGGCTCCCTAATTATAGCAGGTGATCTTAATGCCATAATTGACCCCACTATAGATTGTAATAATATCAAAAGTAAAAACCCTACTTCAATTCAAGCCAATTTAATATCCAACGAGCTATATGATACTTGGAGGTGTCAACACCCTCAGAGTAAACAATTTACATTCCATTCCCCAACCCACCAATGTTTCACTAGAATAGACTATATACTAACTGATAGATTTACTTTACCCCTCATCACAAAAATAGAAATTGGAATCAGAAGTTGGTCAGACCATGCCCCCATTACTGCAAAAATTAATCTTCAAAATCCACCAACAAATAGAATCCCATGGAAAATGAATAAACTAATTCTACAATCAAAATATACTTCCCCAATCATTAAAGACAACTTAACTGAATACTTTAAACTAAATGATACCCATGACATTTCTAGATCCATACTATGGAACGCCCACAAGGCATATATGAGAGGAGTATTTATAAAACAAGGAGCGATTTTAAAGAAAAAATTCAAAAAGAACACTGATGAACTTACGAAAGAAATTAGAACACTGGAAAGAGATATATTTATTAATAAAAAAACCAACCTTATTCCCAAATTAGAACTTACCCGACAGAACTTAGCAGACACACTCTATGAACACTATGATAAGTGGCAAACAATCCTAAAACAAAATTGGTATTACGAAAAAAACAAGGCTGGAAAAGCCATGGCCCTTAAAATTAAAGGGAAACGAATCAGACAGAGGATTCATAAAATTAAAAACCCAAATACAAACATAATGACACACCACCCGAACGATATAGTAGATTCATTAGCCCAATATTACAAAAAATTATATAATCTAAGAGATGACCCTTCCACATACTCACCAACTCACCAAGACATTAATAAATATTTAGAAAACATAAATCTCCCTCAACTAACAGAATCTGAACAAAAACAAATAAATGCCCCATTTTATCAACAGGAAGTTGAACAAGCAATTAAAAGACTAAAGAGAGATAAAGCACCGGGAGCGGATGGCTTCTTGAATGACTACTATAAGAAACATATGGATATTCTAGCCAAACCATTGGTAGATTTCTTTAATGAGGCAGCCACTCTCGGAGCCTTCCCTAAAGAATCCCTTGAAGCTATAGTCACTACAATCCCCAAAGAAGGGAAAGATCCCACAGATCCTGCCAGTTACAGGCCGATATCATTGCTTAATACGGACCTCAAAATATATGCATCGATAATAGCAAATAGGCTAACACCACTGGTCCCACAACTAGTGAACATGGACCAGGTTGGTTTTGTGAAGGGAAGAGGGGCTGAGGATGGAACGAGAAAAGTCCTAACCTTACTACATAGTATAGGGCTCTGTCGGACGCCTTCTCTTTTTGTCTCATTGGATGCGGAGAAGGCGTTCGACAGAGTCAACTGGAAATATATGTCGAGTGTTCTGGACAAATTTGGATGCGTTGGTAAAATGCATAAGGCGATAATGGCACTATACAACAACCCATCAGCCAGAGTAATTTCTTCAGCCACGATATCAGACTCATTTAGTATTACAAACGGAACTCGACAGGGATGCCCCCTGTCGCCTTTAATCTTTGCTCTTGTCATGGAACCACTAGCTCAGAAGATAAGGGACAACACTAAGATATCTGGAATATTGGTTGAAGGTAGAGAAACCAAAATGGGATTGTATGCTGATGATGTGCTTTTGTATCTCAGGAATCCAATGACATCACTAAGAAACCTCAGGACTGAACTTGAGGAATTTTCAAGGGTTTCATATTATAAGTTAAATGATAACAAAACTGTAGTGATGCCATGCAATATCCAGCCATTCTTCATCAAAAAACTCAAAGAGTTATGTCCATATAACTGGGATGAGAAACAACTAAAATATCTAGGTATTTATCTCACACCACATATTTCCCATCTGTACAGCGCCAATTTTGAACCATGGATACAAAAACTAAAAATTAAATTAGAGAATTTAGGGAAATTTGAATTTTCATGGCTCGGCAGATCCGCAGCCTTCAAAATGCTTATACTCCCCCAATTATTATACTTATTTAGGACAATACCAATAAAAATTCCCCAAAAATTCTTTAACGCCACTCAAAAACTAATTAATAAATTCATATTAATGCATAAAAAATCCAGATTTTCGAGTAAAATTCTCATCACACATACAACAGACCTGGGCTTAGGTGTTCCAGATCTAAATAAATACTACAAAGCAGCAATCCTGGAACAAGCCAGAGCAATCTGGAACAATAATATCCATAAACAATGGGTACAATATGAAAAATCACAACTTGTCTGTAATGATTTCAAAGCTCTAATCGAATCCAGATTAAACTGGGATATACCACCGAAAATTTTAAACCCCATTACAGCCAACACACTAAAGATTTTGAAAGAATTAACTAAGCTTTGCAAACAAGACCCTTTGGCCAAATTTATTAAAGCACCCCTGATTAATCTAAATATGGTCATCAAGAATCTAGAGATAAGTAACTGGATTGACAAAGGTATTAATCTAGTAGAGGATCTATATAAACTAGAAGAATTTAAATCTTTTGAAGACTTGATAGACGAATATGATATACCTGTCTATGACCAACTAAAATATAATAAAATTAAGAAATTCCTGACTACCCATCAAACAAATGATACTTTTCTGTCTCCACAAATCAAAAAACTATTTGACCCTCAACAATATGGGCTAAAGGGAATATCACTATTTTATAAGATACAAATTAAACTAACGGAAAAAAAGTCACATTGGCAATTTCAAAAATGGCAACACTCTTTGGGTGAAGTAATAGAACAAGATGACTGGATAAATGCATGCAAGTCGTTGAGACAATCTTCTCATTGTGTTTCTCATTTTGAAAATCTACTCAAAATGACATGGCTCTGGTACTACACTCCTGACAAAATTGTGAAGTTTAACCCCAGTGCATCTCCCCTGTGTTGGAGAGGCTGCAACGAAACTGGTACCCTACTGCACCTTTTCTGGCACTGTCCTAAAATTGCCAAATTGTGGAATAAAATAGAGAACTTGCTCAAAAAATTACCTGTATCGTTGAGCACGATACCTCCTAGTCTAGCACTATTACATATTGGGTCTATAGACTTGCCTTTGAAAGAGAGACTGATCATTAACCATGTACTAGTAGTCACTAGAATAACAATTGCGGATAATTGGAACTCAACAACTATTCCAACAATACAAGAAATTTTAAGAAGAGTCGAATTTAATATGTTAGCAGAAAGATCGAGAGCAATCAAAATGGGAAATGCCCATTCCTTTCAGGATAAGGCAAGTCTATGGCCTATGCTATATCCAAAAACCAAGATATTAGATCTATGAACATTCTCACACTCTCTCACATTTGGTGGCCAGAATGTCTCAACTAAAAGAGCACATCTGGTACAATACGGATCCCTGTAAATATATACACTTATATAGTTGTAACATATATACACAAAGGTATACCTCTGACTCATCGGAACTAATAAACATTCTAATATACTGGAGAACTCTAGATATTTTAGTTTAATTAGATAGTTGTGTTTAGTTTAGAATGGTTTGATTGTTATTAAACATATTGGAATCAAGACTCACTCAGACATTGATGACATACCTTTCACTCAACAATATATATATACATATATCAGAAACTTAACTGTTATTGACTCTGAATAACCTAAATCTATGAATCAAACTACTACTGCAATATATAATATGACAGAGAACGGACTTTGGAGTCTCAGCAGGAGGGCTAAAAACCCCCATTCTCCAAAGACCATACTCTCTAGGTAGTCTACAAGAAAACACTGCAGTAGAAAACTATTCATATACACCCATATAACTCCAAAGAAGATCTGATATAGTTTGAAATATCTTCCATTTTCTGCAATAATAATAAAAATGACAATGCTTTTATGTTATTAAAGTTTACTATAAAGAAATACTTGAAATGTAATTATTAAAACAGAGACATTACTGCTATGTATATGTTTACCTGTTAATACTTTAGTAACATCGTCATCAATATGACACCTTTACTAATGTCATGTAATAATCTTGAAAATTCCAATAAAAATTATTGAAATTCAGTTTTTCAATGGTGTAATGGTTTAACACAGAAAACTTACCGTTGGCTCTCGATTCTAATCTATCACTCCGATTTGCAAACGGATTTCACTGAAGCTGTAACTTTCATCCCAGAACATAGTTTAGGGGCCATTACCTCTTCAACTATAGTCATTTTTCTTTCGATTGCAAACGTAACCAGTTTTTCAATGGTGTAATGGTTTAACATAGAAAACTTACCGTTGGCTCTCGATTCTAATCTATCACTCCGATTTGCAAACGGATTTCACTGAAGCTGTAACTTTCATCCCAAAACATAGTTTAGGGTCCATTACCTCTTCAACTATAGTCATTTTTCTTTCGATTGCAAACGTAACCAGTTTTTCAATGGTGTAATGGTTTAACATAGAAAACTTACCGTTGGCTCTCGATTCTAATTTATCACTCCGATTTGCAAACGGATTTCACTGAAGCTGTAACTTTCATCCCAGAACATAGTTTAGGGGCCATTACCTCTTCAACTATAGTCATTTTTCTTTCGATTGCAAACGTAACCAGTTTTTCAATGGTGTAATGGTTTAACACAGAAAACTTACCGTTGGCTCTCGATTCTAATCTATCACTCCGATTTGCAAACGGATTTCACTGAAGCTGTAACTTTCATCCCAGAACATAGTTTAGGGGCCATTACCTCTTCAACTATAGTCATTTTTCTTTCGATTGCAAACGTAACCAGTTTTTCAATGGTGTAATGGTTTAACACAGAAAACTTACCGTTGGCTCTCGATTCTAATCTATCACTCCGATTTGCAAACGGATTTCACTGAAGCTGTAACTTTCATCCCAGAACATAGTTTAGGGGCCATTACCTCTTCAACTATAGTCATTTTTCTTTCGATTGCAAACGTAACCAGTTTTTCAATGGTGTAATGGTTTAACATAGAAAACTTACAGTTGGCTCTCGATTCTAATCTATCACTCCGATTTGCAAACGGATTTCACTGAAGCTGTAACTTTCATCCCAGAACATAGTTTAGGGGCCATTACCTCTTCAACTATAGTCATTTTTCTTTCGATTGCAAACGTAACCAGTTTTTCAATGGTGTAATGGTTTAACATAGAAAACTTACAGTTGGCTCTCGATTCTAATCTATCACTCCGATTTGCAAACGGATTTCACTGAAGCTGTAACTTTCATCCCAGAACATAGTTTAGGGGCCATTACCTCTTCAACTATAGTCATTTTTCTTTCGATTGCAAACGTAACCAGTTTTTCAATGGTGTAATGGTTTAACATAGAAAACTTACCGTTGGCTCTCGATTCTAATCTATCACTCCGATTTGCAAACGGATTTCACTGAAGCTGTAACTTTCATCCCAGAACATAGTTTAGGGGCCATTACCTCTTCAACTATAGTCATTTTTCTTTCGATTGCAAACGTAACCAGTTTTTCAATGGTGTAATGGTTTAACACAGAAAACTTACCGTTGGCTCTCGATTCTAATCTATCACTCCGATTTGCAAACGGATTTCACTGAAGCTGTAACTTTCATCCCAGAACATAGTTTAGGGGCCATTACCTCTTCAACTATAGTCATTTTTCTTTCGATTGCAAACATAACCAGTTTTTCAATGGTGTAATGGTTTAACATAGAAAACTTACCGTTGGCTCTCGATTCTAATCTATCACTCCGATTTGCAAACGGATTTCACTGAAGCTGTAACTTTCATCCCAGAACATAGTTTAGGGGCCATTACCTCTTCAACTATAGTCATTTTTCTTTCGATTGCAAACGTAACCAGTTTTTCAATGGTGTAATGGTTTAACATAGAAAACTTACCGTTGGCTCTCG
This sequence comes from Hyperolius riggenbachi, assembly GCF_040937935.1. Lineage (NCBI taxonomy): Eukaryota > Metazoa > Chordata > Amphibia > Anura > Hyperoliidae > Hyperolius > Hyperolius riggenbachi. The sequence goes on along the minus strand of NC_090647.1, from coordinate 390,831,972 downwards.
ATTCTAATCTATCACTCCGATTTGCAAACGGATTTCACTGAAGCTGTAACTTTCATCCCAGAACATAGTTTAGGGTCCATTACCTCTTCAACTATAGTCATTTTTCTTTTGATTGCAAACGTAACCAGTTTTTCAATGGTGTAATGGTTTAACATAGAAAACTTACAGTTGGCTCTCGATTCTAATCTATCACTCCGGTTTGCAAACGGATTTCACTGAAGCTGTAACTTTCATCCCAGAACATAGTTTAGGGGCCATTACCTCTTCAACTATAGTCATTTTTCTTTCGATTGCAAACGTAACCAGTTTTTCAATGGTGTAATGGTTTAACATAGAAAACTTACCGTTGGCTCTCGATTCTAATCTATCACTCCGATTTGCAAACGGATTTCACTGAAGCTGTAACTTTCATCCCAGAACATATTTTAGGGGCCATTACCTCTTCAACTATAGTCATTTTTCTTTCGATTGCAAACGTAACCAGTTTTTCAATGGTGTAATGGTTTAACATAGAAAACTTACCGTTGGCTCTCGATTCTAATTTATCACTCCGATTTGCAAACGGATTTCACTGAAGCTGTAACTTTCATCCCAGAACATAGTTTAGGGGCCATTACCTCTTCAACTATAGTCATTTTTCTTTCGATTGCAAACGTAACCAGTTTTTCAATGGTGTAATGGTTTAACACAGAAAACTTACCGTTGGCTCTCGATTCTAATCTATCACTCCGATTTGCAAACGGATTTCACTGAAGCTGTAACTTTCATCCCAGAACATAGTTTAGGGGCCATTACCTCTTCAACTATAGTCATTTTTCTTTCGATTGCAAACGTAACCAGTTTTTCAATGGTGTAATGGTTTAACATAGAAAACTTACCGTTGGCTCTCGATTCTAATCTATCACTCCGATTTGCAAACGGATTTCACTGAAGCTGTAACTTTCATCCCAGAACATAGTTTAGGGGCCATTACCTCTTCAACTATAGTCATTTTTCTTTCGATTGCAAACGTAACCAGTTTTTCAATGGTGTAATGGTTTAACATAGAAAACTTACCGTTGGCTCTCGATTCTAATCTATCACTCCGATTTGCAAACGGATTTCACTGAAGCTGTAACTTTCATCCCAGAACATAGTTTAGGGGCCATTACCTCTTCAACTATAGTCATTTTTCTTTCGATTGCAAACGTAACCAGTTTTTCAATGGTGTAATGGTTTAACACAGAAAACTTACCGTTGGCTCTCGATTCTAATCTATCACTCCGATTTGCAAACGGATTTCACTGAAGCTGTAACTTTCATCCCAGAACATAGTTTAGGGGCCATTACCTCTTCAACTATAGTCATTTTTCTTTCGATTGCAAACGTAACCAGTTTTTCAATGGTGTAATGGTTTAACACAGAAAACTTACCGTTGGCTCTCGATTCTAATCTATCACTCCGATTTGCAAACGGATTTCACTGAAGCTGTAACTTTCATCCCAGAACATAGTTTAGGGGCCATTACCTCTTCAACTATAGTCATTTTTCTTTCGATTGCAAACGTAACCAGTTTTTCAATGGTGTAATGGTTTAACATAGAAAACTTACCGTTGGCTCTCGATTCTAATCTATCACTCCGATTTGCAAACGGATTTCACTGAAGCTGTAACTTTCATCCCAGAACATAGTTTAGGGGCCATTACCTCTTCAACTATAGTCATTTTTCTTTCGATTGCAAACGTAACCAGTTTTTCAATGGTGTAATGGTTTAACACAGAAAACTTACCGTTGGCTCTCGATTCTAATCTATCACTCCGATTTACAAACGGATTTCACTGAAGCTGTAACTTTCATCCCAGAACATAGTTTAGGGGCCATTACCTCTTCAACTATAGTCATTTTTCTTTCGATTGCAAACGTAACCAGTTTTTCAATGGTGTAATGGTTTAACACAGAAAACTTACCGTTGGCTCTCGATTCTAATCTATCACTCCGATTTGCAAACGGATTTCACTGAAGCTGTAACTTTCATCCCAGAACATAGTTTAGGGGCCATTACCTCTTCAACTATAGTCATTTTTCTTTCGATTGCAAACGTAACCAGTTTTTCAATGGTGTAATGGTTTAACACAGAAAACTTACCGTTGGCTCTCGATTCTAATCTATCACTCCGATTTGCAAACGGATTTCACTGAAGCTGTAACTTTCATCCCAGAACATAGTTTAGGGGCCATTACCTCTTCAACTATAGTCATTTTTCTTTCGATTGCAAACGTAACCAGTTTTTCAATGGTGTAATGGTTTAACATAGAAAACTTACAGTTGGCTCTCGATTCTAATCTATCACTCCGATTTGCAAACGGATTTCACTGAAGCTGTAACTTTCATCCCAGAACATAGTTTAGGGGCCATTACCTCTTCAACTATAGTCATTTTTCTTTCGATTGCAAACGTAACCAGTTTTTCAATGGTGTAATGGTTTAACATAGAAAACTTACCGTTGGCTCTCGATTCTAATCTATCACTCCGATTTACAAACGGATTTCACTGAAGCTGTAACTTTCATCCCAGAACATAGTTTAGGGGCCATTACCTCTTCAACTATAGTCATTTTTCTTTCGATTGCAAACGTAACCAGTTTTTCAATGGTGTAATGGTTTAACATAGAAAACTTACCGTTGGCTCTCGATTCTAATCTATCACTCCGATTTGCAAACGGATTTCACTGAAGCTGTAACTTTCATCCCAGAACATAGTTTAGGGTCCATTACCTCTTCAACTATAGTCATTTTTCTTTCGATTGCAAACGTAACCAGTTTTTCAATGGTGTAATGGTTTAACACAGAAAACTTACCGTTGGCTCTCGATTCTAATCTATCACTCCGATTTGCAAACGGATTTCACTGAAGCTGTAACTTTCATCCCAGAACATAGTTTAGGGGCCATTACCTCTTCAACTATAGTCATTTTTCTTTCGATTGCAAACGTAACCAGTTTTTCAATGGTGTCATGGTTTAACATTGAAAACTTACCGTTGGCTCTCGATTCTAATCTATCACTCCGATTTGCAAACGGATTTCACTGAAGCTGTAACTTTCATCCCAGAACATAGTTTAGGGGCCATTACCTCTTCAACTATAGTCATTTTTCTTTCGATTGCAAACGTAACCAGTTTTTCAATGGTGTAATGGTTTAACACAGAAAACTTACCGTTGGCTCTCGATTCTAATCTATCACTCCGATTTGCAAACGGATTTCACTGAAGCTGTAACTTTCATCCCAGAACATAGTTTAGGGGCCATTACCTCTTCAACTATAGTCATTTTTCTTTCGATTGCAAACGTAACCAGTTTTTCAATGGTGTAATGGTTTAACACAGAAATCTTACCGTTGGCTCTCGATTCTAATCTATCACTCCGATTTGCAAACGGATTTCACTGAAGCTGTAACTTTCATCCCAGAACATAGTTTAGGGGCCATTACCTCTTCAACTATAGTCATTTTTCTTTCGATTGCAAACGTAACCAGTTTTTCAATGGTGTAATGGTTTAACATAGAAAACTTACCGTTGGCTCTCGATTCTAATCTATCACTCCGATTTACAAACGGATTTCACTGAAGCTGTAACTTTCATCCCAGAACATAGTTTAGGGGCCATTACCTCTTCAACTATAGTCATTTTTCTTTCGATTGCAAACGTAACCAGTTTTTCAATGGTGTAATGGTTTAACATAGAAAACTTACCGTTGGCTCTCGATTCTAATCTATCACTCCGATTTCGAAAAACGGATTTCACTGAAGCTGTAACTTTCATCCCAGAACATAGTTTAGGGGCCATTACCTCTTCAACTATAGTCATTTTTCTTTCGATTGCAAACGTAACCAGTTTTTCAATGGTGTAATGGTTTAACATAGAAAACTTACCGTTGGCTCTCGATTCTAATCTATCACTCCGATTTGCAAACGGATTTCACTGAAGCTGTAACTTTCATCCCAGAACATAGTTTAGGGGCCATTACCTCTTCAACTATAGTCATTTTTCTTTCGATTGCAAACGTAACCAGTTTTTCAATGGTGTAATGGTTTAACATAGAAAACTTACCGTTGGCTCTCGATTCTAATCTATCACTCCGATTTGCAAACGGATTTCACTGAAGCTGTAACTTTCATCCCAAAACATAGTTTAGGGTCCATTACCTCTTCAACTATAGTCATTTTTCTTTCGATTGCAAACGTAACCAGTTTTTCAATGGTGTAATGGTTTAACATAGAAAACTTACCGTTGGCTCTCGATTCTAATCTATCACTCCGATTTGCAAACGGATTTCACTGAAGCTGTAACTTTCATCCCAGAACATAGTTTAGGGGCCATTACCTCTTCAACTATAGTCATTTTTCTTTCGATTGCAAACGTAACCAGTTTTTCAATGGTGTAATGGTTTAACATAGAAAACTTACCGTTGGCTCTCGATTCTAATCTATCACTCCGATTTGCAAACGGATTTCACTGAAGCTGTAACTTTCATCCCAGAACATAGTTTAGGGGCCATTACCTCTTCAACTATAGTCATTTTTCTTTCGATTGCAAACGTAACCAGTTTTTCAATGGTGTAATGGTTTAACACAGAAAACTTACCGTTGGCTCTCGATTCTAATCTATCACTCCGATTTGCAAACGGATTTCACTGAAGCTGTAACTTTCATCCCAGAACATAGTTTAGGGGCCATTACCTCTTCAACTATAGTCATTTTTCTTTCGATTGCAAACGTAACCAGTTTTTCAATGGTGTAATGGTTTAACATAGAAAACTTACCGTTGGCTCTCGATTCTAATCTATCACTCCGATTTGCAAACGGATTTCACTGAAGCTGTAACTTTCATCCCAGAACATAGTTTAGGGGCCATTACCTCTTCAACTATAGTCATTTTTCTTTCGATTGCAAACGTAACCAGTTTTTCAATGGTGTAATGGTTTAACATAGAAAACTTACCGTTGGCTCTCGATTCTAATCTATCACTCCGATTTACAAACGGATTTCACTGAAGCTGTAACTTTCATCCCAGAACATAGTTTAGGGGCCATTACCTCTTCAACTATAGTCATTTTTCTTTCGATTGCAAACGTAACCAGTTTTTCAATGGTGTAATGGTTTAACATAGAAAACTTACCGTTGGCTCTCGATTCTAATCTATCACTCCGATTTGCAAACGGATTTCACTGAAGCTGTAACTTTCATCCCAGAACATAGTTTAGGGGCCATTACCTCTTCAACTATAGTCATTTTTCTTTCGATTGCAAACGTAACCAGTTTTTCAATGGTGTAATGGTTTAACATAGAAAACTTACCGTTGGCTCTCGATTCTAATCTATCACTCCGATTTGCAAACGGATTTCACTGAAGCTGTAACTTTCATCCCAGAACATAGTTTAGGGTCCATTACCTCTTCAACTATAGTCATTTTTCTTTCGATTGCAAACGTAACCAGTTTTTCAATGGTGTAATGGTTTAACATAGAAAACTTACCGTTGGCTCTCGATTCTAATCTATTACTCCGATTTGCAAACGGATTTCACTGAAGCTGTAACTTTCATCCCAGAACATAGTTTAGGGGCCATTACCTCTTCAACTATAGTCATTTTTCTTTCGATTGCAAACGTAACCAGTTTTTCAATGGTGTAATGGTTTAACATAGAAAACTTACCGTTGGCTCTCGATTCTAATCTATCACTCCGATTTGCAAACGGATTTCACTGAAGCTGTAACTTTCATCCCAGAACATAGTTTAGGGGCCATTACCTCTTCAACTATAGTCATTTTTCTTTCGATTGCAAACGTAACCAGTTTTTCAATGGTGTAATGGTTTAACATAGAAAACTTACCGTTGGCTCTCGATTCTAATCTATCACTCCGATTTGCAAACGGATTTCACTGAAGCTGTAACTTTCATCCCAGAACATAGTTTAGGGGCCATTACCTCTTCAACTATAGTCATTTTTCTTTCGATTGCAAACGTAACCAGTTTTTCAATGGTGTAATGGTTTAACATAGAAAACTTACCGTTGGCTCTCGATTCTAATCTATCACTCCGATTTGCAAACGGATTTCACTGAAGCTGTAACTTTCATCCCAAAACATAGTTTAGGGTCCATTACCTCTTCAACTATAGTCATTTTTCTTTCGATTGCAAACGTAACCAGTTTTTCAATGGTGTAATGGTTTAACATAGAAAACTTACCGTTGGCTCTCGATTCTAATTTATCACTCCGATTTGCAAACGGATTTCACTGAAGCTGTAACTTTCATCCCAGAACATAGTTTAGGGGCCATTACCTCTTCAACTATAGTCATTTTTCTTTCGATTGCAAACGTAACCAGTTTTTCAATGGTGTAATGGTTTAACACAGAAAACTTACCGTTGGCTCTCGATTCTAATCTATCACTCCGATTTGCAAACGGATTTCACTGAAGCTGTAACTTTCATCCCAGAACATAGTTTAGGGGCCATTACCTCTTCAACTATAGTCATTTTTCTTTCGATTGCAAACGTAACCAGTTTTTCAATGGTGTAATGGTTTAACACAGAAAACTTACCGTTGGCTCTCGATTTTAATCTATCACTCCGATTTGCAAACGGATTTCACTGAAGCTGTAACTTTCATCCCAGAACATAGTTTAGGGGCCATTACCTCTTCAACTATAGTCATTTTTCTTTCGATTGCAAACGTAACCAGTTTTTCAATGGTGTAATGGTTTAACACAGAAAACTTACCGTTGGCTCTCGATTCTAATCTATCACTCCGATTTGCAAACGGATTTCACTGAAGCTGTAACTTTCATCCCAGAACATAGTTTAGGGGCCATTACCTCTTCAACTATAGTCATTTTTCTTTCGATTGCAAACGTAACCAGTTTTTCAATGGTGTAATGGTTTAACACAGAAAACTTACCGTTGGCTCTCGATTCTAATCTATCACTCCGATTTGCAAACGGATTTCACTGAAGCTGTAACTTTCATCCCAGAACATAGTTTAGGGGCCATTACCTCTTCAACTATAGTCATTTTTCTTTCGATTGCAAACGTAACCAGTTTTTCAATGGTGTAATGGTTTAACATAGAAAACTTACAGTTGGCTCTCGATTCTAATCTATCACTCCGATTTGCAAACGGATTTCACTGAAGCTGTAACTTTCATCCCAGAACATAGTTTAGGGGCCATTACCTCTTCAACTATAGTCATTTTTCTTTCGATTGCAAACGTAACCAGTTTTTCAATGGTGTAATGGTTTAACATAGAAAACTTACCGTTGGCTCTCGATTCTAATCTATCACTCCGATTTACAAACGGATTTCACTGAAGCTGTAACTTTCATCCCAGAACATAGTTTAGGGGCCATTACCTCTTCAACTATAGTCATTTTTCTTTCGATTGCAAACGTAACCAGTTTTTCAATGGTGTAATGGTTTAACATAGAAAACTTACCGTTGGCTCTCGATTCTAATCTATCACTCCGATTTGCAAACGGATTTCACTGAAGCTGTAACTTTCATCCCAGAACATAGTTTAGGGGCCATTACCTCTTCAACTATAGTCATTTTTCTTTCGATTGCAAACGTAACCAGTTTTTCAATGGTGTAATGGTTTAACACAGAAAACTTACCGTTGGCTCTCGATTCTAATCTATCACTCCGATTTGCAAACGGATTTCACTGAAGCTGTAACTTTCTTCCCAGAACATAGTTTAGGGGCCATTACCTCTTCAACTATAGTCATTTTTCTTTCGATTGCAAACGTAACCAGTTTTTCAATGGTGTAATGGTTTAACATAGAAAACTTACAGTTGGCTCTCGATTCTAATCTATCACTCCGATTTGCAAACGGATTTCACTGAAGCTGTAACTTTCATCCCAGAACATAGTTTTGGGGCCATTACCTCTTCAACTATAGTCATTTTTCTTTCGATTGCAAACGTAACCAGTTTTTCAATGGTGTAATGGTTTAACATAGAAAACTTACCGTTGGCTCTCGATTCTAATCTATCACTCCGATTTACAAACGGATTTCACTGAAGCTGTAACTTTCATCCCAGAACATAGTTTAGGGGCCATTACCTCTTCAACTATAGTCATTTTTCTTTCGATTGCAAACGTAACCAGTTTTTCAATGGTGTAATGGTTTAACATAGAAAACTTACCGTTGGCTCTCGATTCTAATCTATCACTCCGATTTGCAAACGGATTTCACTGAAGCTGTAACTTTCATCCCAGAACATAGTTTAGGGGCCATTACCTCTTCAACTATAGTCATTTTTCTTTCGATTGCAAACGTAACCAGTTTTTCAATGGTGTAATGGTTTAACACAGAAAACTTACCGTTGGCTCTCGATTCTAATCTATCACTCCGATTTGCAAACGGATTTCACTGAAGCTGTAACTTTCATCCCAGAACATAGTTTAGGGGCCATTACCTCTTCAACTATAGTCATTTTTCTTTCGATTGCAAACGTAACCAGTTTTTCAATGGTGTAATGGTTTAACACAGAAAACTTACCGTTGGCTCTCGATTCTAATCTATCACTCCGATTTGCAAACGGATTTCACTGAAGCTGTAACTTTCATCCCAGAACATAGTTTAGGGGCCATTACCTCTTCAACTATAGTCATTTTTCTTTCGATTGCAAACGTAACCAGTTTTTCAATGGTGTAATGGTTTAACACAGAAAACTTACCGTTGGCTCTCGATTCTAATCTATCACTCCGATTTGCAAACGGATTTCACTGAAGCTGTAACTTTCATCCCAGAACATAGTTTAGGGGCCATTACCTCTTCAACTATAGTCATTTTTCTTTCGATTGCAAACGTAACCAGTTTTTCAATGGTGTAATGGTTTAACACAGAAAACTTACCGTTGGCTCTCGATTCTAATCTATCACTCCGATTTGCAAACGGATTTCACTGAAGCTGTAACTTTCATCCCAGAACATAGTTTAGGGGCCATTACCTCTTCAACTATAGTCATTTTTCTTTCGATTGCAAACGTAACCAGTTTTTCAATGGTGTAATGGTTTAACATAGAAAACTTACAGTTGGCTCTCGATTCTAATCTATCACTCCGATTTGCAAACGGATTTCACTGAAGCTGTAACTTTCATCCCAGAACATAGTTTAGGGGCCATTACCTCTTCAACTATAGTCATTTTTCTTTCGATTGCAAACGTAACCAGTTTTTCAATGGTGTAATGGTTTAACATAGAAAACTTACCGTTGGCTCTCGATTCTAATCTATCACTCCGATTTACAAACGGATTTCACTGAAGCTGTAACTTTCATCCCAGAACATAGTTTAGGGGCCATTACCTCTTCAACTATAGTCATTTTTCTTTCGATTGCAAACGTAACCAGTTTTTCAATGGTGTAATGGTTTAACATAGAAAACTTACCGTTGGCTCTCGATTCTAATCTATCACTCCGATTTGCAAACGGATTTCACTGAAGCTGTAACTTTCATCCCAGAACATAGTTTAGGGGCCATTACCTCTTCAACTATAGTCATTTTTCTTTCGATTGCAAACGTAACCAGTTTTTCAATGGTGTAATGGTTTAACACAGAAAACTTACCGTTGGCTCTCGATTCTAATCTATCACTCCGATTTGCAAACGGATTTCACTGAAGCTGTAACTTTCATCCCAGAACATAGTTTAGGGGCCATTACCTCTTCAACTATAGTCATTTTTCTTTCGATTGCAAACGTAACCAGTTTTTCAATGGTGTAATGGTTTAACATAGAAAACTTACAGTTGGCTCTTGATTCTAATCTATCACTCCGATTTGCAAACGGATTTCACTGAAGCTGTAACTTTCATCCCAGAACATAGTTTAGGGGCCATTACCTCTTCAACTATAGTCATTTTTCTTTCGATTGCAAACGTAACCAGTTTTTCAATGGTGTAATGGTTTAACATAGAAAACTTACCGTTGGCTCTCGATTCTAATCTATCACTCCGATTTACAAACGGATTTCACTGAAGCTGTAACTTTCATCCCAGAACATAGTTTAGGGGCCATTACCTCTTCAACTATAGTCATTTTTCTTTCGATTGCAAACGTAACCAGTTTTTCAATGGTGTAATGGTTTAACATAGAAAACTTACCGTTGGCTCTCGATTCTAATCTATCACTCCGATTTGCAAACGGATTTCACTGAAGCTGTAACTTTCATCCCAGAACATAGTTTAGGGGCCATTACCTCTTCAACTATAGTCATTTTTCTTTCGATTGCAAACGTAACCAGTTTTTCAATGGTGTAATGGTTTAACATAGAAAACTTACCGTTGGCTCTCGATTCTAATCTATCACTCCGATTTGCAAACGGATTTCACTGAAGCTGTAACTTTCATCCCAGAACATAGTTTAGGGGCCATTACCTCTTCAACTATAGTCATTTTTCTTTCGATTGCAAACGTAACCAGTTTTTCAATGGTGTAATGGTTTAACATAGAAAACTTACCGTTGGCTCTCGATTCTAATCTATCACTCCGATTTGCAAACAGATTTCACTGAAGCTGTATCTTTCATCCCAGAACATAGTTTAGGGTCCATTACCTCTTCAACTATAGTCATTTTTCTTTTGATTGCAAACGTAACCAGTTTTTCAATGGTGTAATGGTTTAACATAGAAAACTTACAGTTGGCTCTCGATTCTAATCTATCACTCCGGTTTGCAAACGGATTTCACTGAAGCTGTAACTTTCATCCCAGAACATAGTTTAGGGGCCATTACCTCTTCAACTATAGTCATTTTTCTTTCAATTGCAAACGTAACCAGTTTTTCAATGGTGTAATGGTTTAACACAGAAAACTTACCGTTGGCTCTCGATTCTAATCTATCACTCCGATTTGCAAACGGATTTCACTGAAGCTGTAACTTTCATCCCAGAACATAGTTTAGGGGCCATTACCTCTTCAACTATAGTCATTTTTCTTTCGATTGCAAACGTAACCAGTTTTTCAATGGTGTAATGGTTTAACATAGAAAACTTACCGTTGGCTCTCGATTCTAATCTATCACTCCGATTTGCAAACGGATTTCACTGAAGCTGTAACTTTCATCCCAGAGCATAGTTTAGGGGCCATTACCTCTTCAACTATAGTCATTTTTCTTTCGATTGCAAACGTAACCAGTTTTTCAATGGTGTAATGGTTTAACACAGAAAACTTACCGTTGGCTCTCGATTCTAATCTATCACTCCGATTTGCAAACGGATTTCACTGAAGCTGTAACTTTCATCCCAGAACATAGTTTAGGGGCCATTACCTCTTCAACTATAGTCATTTTTCTTTCGATTGCAAACGTAACCAGTTTTTCAATGGTGTAATGGTTTAACACAGAAAACTTACCGTTGGCTCTCGATTCTAATCTATCACTCCGATTTGCAAACGGATTTCACTGAAGCTGTAACTTTCATCCCAGAACATAGTTTAGGGGCCATTACCTCTTCAAATATAGTCATTTTTCTTTCGATTGCAAACGTAACCAGTTTTTCAATGGTGTAATGGTTTAACATAGAAAACTTACCGTTGGCTCTCGATTCTAATCTATCACTCCGATTTGCAAACGGATTTCACTGAAGCTGTAACTTTCATCCCAGAACATAGTTTAGGGGCCATTACCTCTTCAACTATAGTCATTTTTCTTTCGATTGCAAACGTAACCAGTTTTTCAATGGTGTAATGGTTTAACATAGAAAACTTACCGTTGGCTCTCGATTCTAATCTATCACTCCGATTTGCAAACAGATTTCACTGAAGCTGTATCTTTCATCCCAGAACATAGTTTAGGGTCCATTACCTCTTCAACTATAGTCATTTTTCTTTTGATTGCAAACGTAACCAGTTTTTCAATGGTGTAATGGTTTAACATAGAAAACTTACAGTTGGCTCTCGATTCTAATCTATCACTCCGGTTTGCAAACGGATTTCACTGAAGCTGTAACTTTCATCCCAGAACATAGTTTAGGGGCCATTACCTCTTCAACTATAGTCATTTTTCTTTCAATTGCAAACGTAACCAGTTTTTCAATGGTGTAATGGTTTAACACAGAAAACTTACCGTTGGCTCTCGATTCTAATCTATCACTCCGATTTGCAAACGGATTTCACTGAAGCTGTAACTTTCATCCCAGAACATAGTTTAGGGGCCATTACCTCTTCAACTATAGTCATTTTTCTTTCGATTGCAAACGTAACCAGTTTTTCAATGGTGTAATGGTTTAACATAGAAAACTTACCGTTGGCTCTCGATTCTAATCTATCACTCCGATTTGCAAACGGATTTCACTGAAGCTGTAACTTTCATCCCAGAGCATAGTTTAGGGGCCATTACCTCTTCAACTATAGTCATTTTTCTTTCGATTGCAAACGTAACCAGTTTTTCAATGGTGTAATGGTTTAACACAGAAAACTTACCGTTGGCTCTCGATTCTAATCTATCACTCCGATTTGCAAACGGATTTCACTGAAGCTGTAACTTTCATCCCAGAACATAGTTTAGGGGCCATTACCTCTTCAACTATAGTCATTTTTCTTTCGATTGCAAACGTAACCAGTTTTTCAATGGTGTAATGGTTTAACACAGAAAACTTACCGTTGGCTCTCGATTCTAATCTATCACTCCGATTTGCAAACGGATTTCACTGAAGCTGTAACTTTCATCCCAGAACATAGTTTAGGGGCCATTACCTCTTCAAATATAGTCATTTTTCTTTCGATTGCAAACGTAACCAGTTTTTCAATGGTGTAATGGTTTAACATAGAAAACTTACCGTTGGCTCTCGATTCTAATCTATCACTCCGATTTGCAAACGGATTTCACTGAAGCTGTAACTTTCATCCCAGAACATAGTTTAGGGGCCATTACCTCTTCAACTATAGTCATTTTTCTTTCGATTGCAAACGTAACCAGTTTTTCAATGGTGTAATGGTTTAACATAGAAAACTTACCGTTGGCTCTCGATTCTAATCTATCACTCCGATTTGCAAACGGATTTCACTGAAGCTGTAACTTTCATCCCAAAACATAGTTTAGGGTCCATTACCTCTTCAACTATAGTCATTTTTCTTTCGATTGCAAACGTAACCAGTTTTTCAATGGTGTAATGGTTTAACATAGAAAACTTACCGTTGGCTCTCGATTCTAATTTATCACTCCGATTTGCAAACGGATTTCACTGAAGCTGTAACTTTCATCCCAGAACATAGTTTAGGGGCCATTACCTCTTCAACTATAGTCATTTTTCTTTCGATTGCAAACGTAACCAGTTTTTCAATGGTGTAATGGTTTAACACAGAAAACTTACCGTTGGCTCTCGATTCTAATCTATCACTCCGATTTGCAAACGGATTTCACTGAAGCTGTAACTTTCATCCCAGAACATAGTTTAGGGGCCATTACCTCTTCAACTATAGTCATTTTTCTTTCGATTGCAAACGTAACCAGTTTTTCAATGGTGTAATGGTTTAACACAGAAAACTTACCGTTGGCTCTCGATTCTAATCTATCACTCCGATTTGCAAACGGATTTCACTGAAGCTGTAACTTTCATCCCAGAACATAGTTTAGGGGCCATTACCTCTTCAACTATAGTCATTTTCCTTTCGATTGCAAACGTAACCAGTTTTTCAATGGTGTAATGGTTTAACACAGAAAACTTACCGTTGGCTCTCGATTCTAATCTATCACTCCGATTTGCAAACGGATTTCACTGAAGCTGTAACTTTCATCCCAGAACATAGTTTAGGGGCCATTACCTCTTCAACTATAGTCATTTTTCTTTCGATTGCAAACGTAACCAGTTTTTCAATGGTCTAATGGTTTAACATAGAAAACTTACAGTTTGCTCTCGATTCTAATCTATCACTCCGATTTGCAAACGGATTTCACTGAAGCTGTAACTTTCATCCCAGAACATAGTTTAGGGGCCATTACCTCTTCAACTATAGTCATTTTTCTTTCGATTGCAAACGTAGCCAGTTTTTCAATGGTGTAATGGTTTAACATAGAAAACTTACCGTTGGCTCTCGATTCTAATCTATCACTCCGATTTACAAACGGATTTCACTGAAGCTGTAACTTTCATCCCAGAACATAGTTTAGGGGCCATTACCTCTTCAACTATAGTCATTTTTCTTTCGATTGCAAACGTAACCAGTTTTTCAATGGTGTAATGGTTTAACATAGAAAACTTACCGTTGGCTCTCGATTCTAATCTATCACTCCGATTTGCAAACGGATTTCACTGAAGCTGTAACTTTCATCCCAGAACATAGTTTAGGGGCCATTACCTCTTCAACTATAGTCATTTTTCTTTCGATTGCAAACGTAACCAGTTTTTCAATGGTGTAATGGTTTAACACAGAAAACTTACCGTTGGCTCTCGATTCTAATCTATCACTCCGATTTGCAAACGGATTTCACTGAAGCTGTAACTTTCATCCCAGAACATAGTTTAGGGGCCATTACCTCTTCAACTATAGTCATTTTTCTTTCGATTGCAAACATAACCAGTTTTTCAATGGTGTAATGGTTTAACACAGAAAACTTACCGTTGGCTCTCGATTCTAATCTATCACTCCGATTTGCAAACGGATTTCACTGAAGCTGTAACTTTCATCCCAGAACATAGTTTAGGGGCCATTACCTCTTCAACTATAGTCATTTTTCTTTCGATTGCAAACGTAACCAGTTTTTCAATGGTGTAATGGTTTAACACAGAAAACTTACCGTTGGCTCTCGATTCTAATCTATCACTCCGATTTGCAAACGGATTTCACTGAAGCTGTAACTTTCATCCCAGAACATAGTTTAGGGGCCATTACCTCTTCAACTATAGTCATTTTTCTTTCGATTGCAAACGTAACCAGTTTTTCAATGGTGTAATGGTTTAACATAGAAAACTTACAGTTGGCTCTCGATTCTAATCTATCACTCCGATTTGCAAACGGATTTCACTGAAGCTGTAACTTTCATCCCAGAACATAGTTTAGGGGCCATTACCTCTTCAACTATAGTCATTTTTCTTTCGATTGCAAACGTAACCAGTTTTTCAATGGTGTAATGGTTTAACATAGAAAACTTACCGTTGGCTCTCGATTCTAATCTATCACTCCGATTTACAAACGGATTTCACTGAAGCTGTAACTTTCATCCCAGAACATAGTTTAGGGGCCATTACCTCTTCAACTATAGTCATTTTTCTTTCGATTGCAAACGTAACCAGTTTTTCAATGGTGTAATGGTTTAACATAGAAAACTTACCGTTGGCTCTCGATTCTAATCTATCACTCCGATTTGCAAACGGATTTCACTGAAGCTGTAACTTTCATCCCAGAACATAGTTTAGGGGCCATTACCTCTTCAACTATAGTCATTTTTCTTTCGATTGCAAACGTAACCAGTTTTTCAATGGTGTAATGGTTTAACATAGAAAACTTACAGTTGGCTCTCGATTCTAATCTATCACTCCGATTTGCAAACGGATTTCACTGAAGCTGTAACTTTCATCCCAGAACATAGTTTTGGGGCCATTACCTCTTCAACTATAGTCATTTTTCTTTCGATTGCAAACGTAACCAGTTTTTCAATGGTGTAATGGTTTAACATAGAAAACTTACCGTTGGCTCTCGATTCTAATCTATCACCCCGATTTACAAACGGATTTCACTGAAGCTGTAACTTTCATCCCAGAACATAGTTTAGGGGCCATTACCTCTTCAACTATAGTCATTTTTCTTTCGATTGCAAACGTAACCAGTTTTTCAATGGTGTAATGGTTTAACATAGAAAACTTACCGTTGGCTCTCGATTCTAATCTATCACTCCGATTTGCAAACGGATTTCACTGAAGCTGTAACTTTCATCCCAGAACATAGTTTAGGGGCCATTACCTCTTCAACTATAGTCATTTTTCTTTCGATTGCAAACGTAACCAGTTTTTCAATGGTGTAATGGTTTAACACAGAAAACTTACCGTTGGCTCTCGATTCTAATCTATCACTCCGATTTGCAAACGGATTTCACTGAAGCTGTAACTTTCATCCCAGAACATAGTTTAGGGGCCATTACCTCTTCAACTATAGTCATTTTTCTTTCGATTGCAAACGTAACCAGTTTTTCAATGGTGTAATGGTTTAACACAGAAAACTTACCGTTGGCTCTCGATTCTAATCTATCACTCCGATTTGCAAACGGATTTCACTGAAGCTGTAACTTTCATCCCAGAACATAGTTTAGGGGCCATTACCTCTTCAACTATAGTCATTTTTCTTTCGATTGCAAACGTAACCAGTTTTTCAATGGTGTAATGGTTTAACACAGAAAACTTACCGTTGGCTCTCGATTCTAATCTATCACTCCGATTTGCAAACGGATTTCACTGAAGCTGTAACTTTCATCCCAGAACATAGTTTAGGGGCCATTACCTCTTCAACTATAGTCATTTTTCTTTCGATTGCAAACGTAACCAGTTTTTCAATGGTGTAATGGTTTAACATAGAAAACTTACAGTTGGCTCTCGATTCTAATCTATCACTCCGATTTGCAAACGGATTTCACTGAAGCTGTAACTTTCATCCCAGAACATAGTTTTGGGGCCATTACCTCTTCAACTATAGTCATTTTTCTTTCGATTGCAAACGTAACCAGTTTTTCAATGGTGTAATGGTTTAACATAGAAAACTTACCGTTGGCTCTCGATTCTAATCTATCACTCCGATTTACAAACGGATTTCACTGAAGCTGTAACTTTCATCCCAGAACATAGTTTAGGGGCCATTACCTCTTCAACTATAGTCATTTTTCTTTCGATTGCAAACGTAACCAGTTTTTCAATGGTGTAATGGTTTAACATAGAAAACTTACCGTTGGCTCTCGATTCTAATCTATCACTCCGATTTGCAAACGGATTTCACTGAAGCTGTAACTTTCATCCCAGAACATAGTTTAGGGGCCATTACCTCTTCAACTATAGTCATTTTTCTTTCGATTGCAAACGTAACCAGTTTTTCAATGGTGTAATGGTTTAACACAGAAAACTTACCGTTGGCTCTCGATTCTAATCTATCACTCCGATTTGCAAACGGATTTCACTGAAGCTGTAACTTTCATCCCAGAACATAGTTTAGGGGCCATTACCTCTTCAACTATAGTCATTTTTCTTTCGATTGCAAACGTAACCAGTTTTTCAATGGTGTAATGGTTTAACACAGAAAACTTACCGTTGGCTCTCGATTCTAATCTATCACTCCGATTTGCAAACGGATTTCACTGAAGCTGTAACTTTCATCCCAGAACATAGTTTAGGGGCCATTACCTCTTCAACTATAGTCATTTTTCTTTCGATTGCAAACGTAACCAGTTTTTCAATGGTGTAATGGTTTAACACAGAAAACTTACCGTTGGCTCTCGATTCTAATCTATCACTCCGATTTGCAAACGGATTTCACTGAAGCTGTAACTTTCATCCCAGAACATAGTTTAGGGGCCATTACCTCTTCAACTATAGTCATTTTTCTTTCGATTGCAAACGTAACCAGTTTTTCAATGGTGTAATGGTTTAACACAGAAAACTTACCGTTGGCTCTCGATTCTAATCTATCACTCCGATTTGCAAACGGATTTCACTGAAGCTGTAACTTTCATCCCAGAACATAGTTTAGGGGCCATTACCTCTTCAACTATAGTCATTTTTCTTTCGATTGCAAACGTAACCAGTTTTTCAATGGTGTAATGGTTTAACATAGAAAACTTACAGTTGGCTCTCGATTCTAATCTATCACTCCGATTTGCAAACGGATTTCACTGAAGCTGTAACTTTCATCCCAGAACATAGTTTAGGGGCCATTACCTCTTCAACTATAGTCATTTTTCTTTCGATTGCAAACGTAACCAGTTTTTCAATGGTGTAATGGTTTAACATAGAAAACTTACCGTTGGCTCTCGATTCTAATCTATCACTCCGATTTCCAAACGGATTTCACTGAAGCTGTAACTTTCATCCCAGAACATAGTTTAGGGGCCATTACCTCTTCAACTATAGTCATTTTTCTTTCGATTGCAAACGTAACCAGTTTTTCAATGGTGTAATGGTTTAACATAGAAAACTTACCGTTGGCTCTCGATTCTAATCTATCACTCCGATTTACAAACGGATTTCACTGAAGCTGTAACTTTCATCCCAGAACATAGTTTAGGGGCCATTACCTCTTCAACTATAGTCATTTTTCTTTCGATTGCAAACGTAACCAGTTTTTCAATGGTGTAATGGTTTAACACAGAAAACTTACCGTTGGCTCTCGATTCTAATCTATCACTCCGATTTGCAAACGGATTTCACTGAAGCTGTAACTTTCATCCCAGAACATAGTTTAGGGGCCATTACCTCTTCAACTATAGTCATTTTTCTTTCGATTGCAAACGTAACCAGTTTTTCAATGGTGTAATGGTTTAACATAGAAAACTTACCGTTGGCTCTCGATTCTAATCTATCACTCCGATTTGCAAACGGATTTCACTGAAGCTGTAACTTTCATCCCAGAACATAGTTTAGGGGCCATTACCTCTTCAACTATAGTCATTTTTCTTTCGATTGCAAACGTAACCAGTTTTTCAATGGTGTAATGGTTTAACATAGAAAACTTACCGTTGGCTCTCGATTCTAATCTATCACTCCGATTTACAAACGGATTTCACTGAAGCTGTAACTTTCATCCCAGAACATAGTTTAGGGGCCATTACCTCTTCAACTATAGTCATTTTTCTTTCGATTGCAAACGTAACCAGTTTTTCAATGGTGTAATGGTTTAACATAGAAAACTTACCGTTGGCTCTCGATTCTAATCTATCACTCCGATTTGCAAACGGATTTCACTGAAGCTGTAACTTTCATCCCAGAACATAGTTTAGGGTCCATTACCTCTTCAACTATAGTCATTTTTCTTTTGATTGCAAACGTAACCAGTTTTTCAATGGTGTAATGGTTTAACATAGAAAACTTACCGTTGGCTCTCGATTCTAATCTATCACTCCGATTTGCAAACGGATTTCACTGAAGCTGTAACTTTCATCCCAGAACATAGTTTAGGGGCCATTACCTCTTCAACTATAGTCATTTTTCTTTCGATTGCAAACGTAACCAGTTTTTCAATGGTGTAATGGTTTAACATAGAAAACTTACCGTTGGCTCTCGATTCTAATCTATCACTCCGATTTGCAAACGGATTTCACTGAAGCTGTAACTTTCATCCCAGAACATATTTTAGGGGCCATTACCTCTTCAACTATAGTCATTTTTCTTTCGATTGCAAACGTAACCAGTTTTTCAATGGTGTAATGGTTTAACATAGAAAACTTACCGTTGGCTCTCGATTCTAATCTATCACTCCGATTTGCAAACGGATTTCACTGAAGCTGTAACTTTCATCCCAGAACATAGTTTAGGGGCCATTACCTCTTCAACTATAGTCATTTTTCTTTCGATTGCAAACGTAACCAGTTTTTCAATGGTGTAATGGTTTAACATAGAAAACTTACCGTTGGCTCTCGATTCTAATCTATCACTCCGATTTGCAAACGGATTTCACTGAAGCTGTAACTTTCATCCCAAAACATAGTTTAGGGTCCATTACCTCTTCAACTATAGTCATTTTTCTTTCGATTGCAAACGTAACCAGTTTTTCAATGGTGTAATGGTTTAACATAGAAAACTTACCGTTGGCTCTCGATTCTAATTTATCACTCCGATTTGCAAACGGATTTCACTGAAGCTGTAACTTTCATCCCAGAACATAGTTTAGGGGCCATTACCTCTTCAACTATAGTCATTTTTCTTTCGATTGCAAACGTAACCAGTTTTTCAATGGTGTAATGGTTTAACACAGAAAACTTACCGTTGGCTCTCGATTCTAATCTATCACTCCGATTTGCAAACGGATTTCACTGAAGCTGTAACTTTCATCCCAGAACATAGTTTAGGGGCCATTACCTCTTCAACTATAGTCATTTTTCTTTCGATTGCAAACGTAACCAGTTTTTCAATGGTGTAATGGTTTAACACAGAAAACTTACCGTTGGCTCTCGATTCTAATCTATCACTCCGATTTGCAAACGGATTTCACTGAAGCTGTAACTTTCATCCCAGAACATAGTTTAGGGGCCATTACCTCTTCAACTATAGTCATTTTTCTTTCGATTGCAAACGTAACCAGTTTTTCAATGGTGTAATGGTTTAACACAGAAAACTTACCGTTGGCTCTCGATTCTAATCTATCACTCCGATTTGCAAACGGATTTCACTGAAGCTGTAACTTTCATCCCAGAACATAGTTTAGGGGCCATTACCTCTTCAACTATAGTCATTTTTCTTTCGATTGCAAACGTAACCAGTTTTTCAATGGTGTAATGGTTTAACATAGAAAACTTACAGTTGGCTCTCGATTCTAATCTATCACTCCGATTTGCAAACGGATTTCACTGAAGCTGTAACTTTCATCCCAGAACATAGTTTAGGGGCCATTACCTCTTCAACTATAGTCATTTTTCTTTCGATTGCAAACGTAACCAGTTTTTCAATGGTGTAATGGTTTAACATAGAAAACTTACCGTTGGCTCTCGATTCTAATCTATCACTCCGATTTACAAACGGATTTCACTGAAGCTGTAACTTTCATCCCAGAACATAGTTTAGGGGCCATTACCTCTTCAACTATAGTCATTTTTCTTTCGATTGCAAACGTAACCAGTTTTTCAATGGTGTAATGGTTTAACATAGAAAACTTACCGTTGGCTCTCGATTCTAATCTATCACTCCGATTTGCAAACGGATTTCACTGAAGCTGTAACTTTCATCCCAGAACATAGTTTAGGGTCCATTACCTCTTCAACTATAGTCATTTTTCTTTTGATTGCAAACGTAACCAGTTTTTCAATGGTGTAATGATTTAACATAGAAAACTTACCGTTGGCTCTCGATTCTAATCTATCACTCCGATTTGCAAACGGATTTCACTGAAGCTGTAACTTTCATCCCAGAACATAGTTTAGGGGCCATTACCTCTTCAACTATAGTCATTTTTCTTTCGATTGCAAACGTAACCAGTTTTTCAATGGTGTAATGGTTTAACATAGAAAACTTACCGTTGGCTCTCGATTCTAATCTATCACTCCGATTTGCAAACGGATTTCACTGAAGCTGTAACTTTCATCCCAGAACATAGTTTAGGGGCCATTACCTCTTCAACTATAGTCATTTTTCTTTCGATTGCAAACGTAACCAGTTTTTCAATGGTGTAATGGTTTAACATAGAAAACTTACCGTTGGCTCTCGATTCTAATCTATCACTCCGATTTGCAAACGGATTTCACTGAAGCTGTAACTTTCATCCCAGAACATAGTTTAGGGGCCATTACCTCTTCAACTATAGTCATTTTTCTTTCGATTGCAAACGTAACCAGTTTTTCAATGGTGTAATGGTTTAACATAGAAAACTTACCGTTGGCTCTCGATTCTAATCTATCACTCCGATTTGCAAACGGATTTCACTGAAGCTGTAACTTTCATCCCAAAACATAGTTTAGGGTCCATTACCTCTTCAACTATAGTCATTTTTCTTTCGATTGCAAACGTAACCAGTTTTTCAATGGTGTAATGGTTTAACATAGAAAACTTACCGTTGGCTCTCGATTCTAATTTATCACTCCGATTTGCAAACGGATTTCACTGAAGCTGTAACTTTCATCCCAGAACATAGTTTAGGGGCCATTACCTCTTCAACTATAGTCATTTTTCTTTCGATTGCAAACGTGGTGTAATGGTTTAACACAGAAAACTTACCGTTGGCTCTCGATTCTAATCTATCACTCCGATTTGCAAACGGATTTCACTGAAGCTGTAACTTTCATCCCAGAACATAGTTTAGGGGCCATTACCTCTTCAACTATAGTCATTTTTCTTTCGATTGCAAACGTAACCAGTTTTTCAATGGTGTAATGATTTAACACAGAAAACTTACCGTTGGCTCTCGATTCTAATCTATCACTCCGATTTGCAAACGGATTTCACTGAAGCTGTAACTTTCATCCCAGAACATAGTTTAGGGGCCATTACCTCTTCAACTATAGTCATTTTTCTTTCGATTGCAAACGTAACCAGTTTTTCAATGGTGTAATGGTTTAACATAGAAAACTTACCGTTGGCTCTCGATTCTAATCTATCACTCCGATTTGCAAACGGATTTCACTGAAGCTGTAACTTTCATCCCAGAACATAGTTTAGGGGCCATTACCTCTTCAACTATAGTCATTTTTCTTTCGATTGCAAACGTAACCAGTTTTTCAATGGTGTAATGATTTAACACAGAAAACTTACCGTTGGCTCTCGATTCTAATCTATCACTCTGATTTGCAAACGGATTTCACTGAAGCTGTAACTTTCATCCCAGAACATAGTTTAGGGGCCATTACCTCTTCAACTATAGTCATTTTTCTTTCGATTGCAAACGTAACCAGTTTTTCAATGGTGTAATGGTTTAACATAGAAAACTTACCGTTGGCTCTCGATTCTAATCTATCACTCCGATTTGCAAACGGATTTCACTGAAGCTGTAACTTTCATCCCAGAACATAGTTTAGGGGCCATTACCTCTTCAACTATAGTCATTTTTCTTTCGATTGCAAACGTAACCAGTTTTTCAATGGTGTAATGGTTTAACATAGAAAACTTACCGTTGGCTCTCGATTCTAATCTATCACTCCGATTTGCAAACGGATTTCACTGAAGCTGTAACTTTCATCCAAAAACATAGTTTAGGGTCCATTACCTCTTCAACTATAGTCATTTTTCTTTCGATTGCAAACGTAACCAGTTTTTCAATGGTGTAATGGTTTAACATAGAAAACTTACCGTTGGCTCTCGATTCTAATCTATCACTCCGATTTGCAAACGGATTTCACTGAAGCTGTATCTTTCATCCCAGAACATAGTTTAGGGGCCATTACCTCTTCAACTATAGTCATTTTTCTTTCGATTGCAAACGTAACCAGTTTTTCAATGGTGTAATGGTTTAACACAGAAAACTTACCGTTGGCTCTCGATTCTAATCTATCACTCCGATTTGCAAATGGATTTCACTGAAGCTGTAACTTTCATCCCAGAACATAGTTTAGGGGCCATTACCTCT
Organism: Hyperolius riggenbachi; assembly: GCF_040937935.1. NCBI lineage: Eukaryota > Metazoa > Chordata > Amphibia > Anura > Hyperoliidae > Hyperolius > Hyperolius riggenbachi. The sequence continues at coordinate 390,808,758 of NC_090647.1, read as the reverse complement.
TCAACTATAGTCATTTTTCTTTCGATTGCAAACGTAACCAGTTTTTCAATGGTGTAATGGTTTAACATAGAAAACGTACCGTTGGCTCTCGATTCTAATCTATCACTCCGATTTACAAACGGATTTCACTGAAGCTGTAACTTTCATCCCAGAACATAGTTTAGGGGCCATTACCTCTTCAACTATAGTCATTTTTCTTTCGATTGCAAACGTAACCAGTTTTTCAATGGTGTAATGGTTTAACATAGAAAACTTACCGTTGGCTCTCGATTCTAATCTATCACTCCGATTTGCAAACGGATTTCACTGAAGCTGTAACTTTCATCCCAGAACATAGTTTAGGGGCCATTACCTCTTCAACTATAGTCATTTTTCTTTCGATTGCAAACGTAACCAGTTTTTCAATGGTGTAATGATTTAACACAGAAAACTTACCGTTGGCTCTCGATTCTAATCTATCACTCCGATTTGCAAACGGATTTCACTGAAGCTGTAACTTTCATCCCAGAACATAGTTTAGGGGCCATTACCTCTTCAACTATAGTCATTTTTCTTTCGATTGCAAACGTAACCAGTTTTTCAATGGTGTAATGGTTTAACATAGAAAACTTACCGTTGGCTCTCGATTCTAATCTATCACTCCGATTTGCAAACGGATTTCACTGAAGCTGTAACTTTCATCCCAGAACATAGTTTAGGGGCCATTACCTCTTCAACTATAGTCATTTTTCTTTCGATTGCAAACGTAACCAGTTTTTCAATGGTGTAATGGTTTAACATAGAAAACTTACCGTTGGCTCTCGATTCTAATCTATCACTCCGATTTGCAAACGGATTTCACTGAAGCTGTAACTTTCATCCCAAAACATAGTTTAGGGTCCATTACCTCTTCAACTATAGTCATTTTTCTTTCGATTGCAAACGTAACCAGTTTTTCAATGGTGTAATGGTTTAACATAGAAAACTTACCGTTGGCTCTCGATTCTAATCTATCACTCCGATTTGCAAACGGATTTCACTGAAGCTGTAACTTTCATCCCAGAACATAGTTTAGGGGCCATTACCTCTTCAACTATAGTCATTTTTCTTTCGATTGCAAACGTAACCAGTTTTTCAATGGTGTAATGGTTTAACATAGAAAACTTACCGTTGGCTCTCGATTCTAATCTATCACTCCGATTTACAAACGGATTTCACTGAAGCTGTAACTTTCATCCCAGAACATAGTTTAGGGGCCATTACCTCTTCAACTATAGTCATTTTTCTTTCGATTGCAAACGTAACCAGTTTTTCAATGGTGTAATGGTTTAACATAGAAAACTTACCGTTGGCTCTCGATTCTAATCTATCACTCCGATTTGCAAACGGATTTCACTGAAGCTGTAACTTTCATCCCAGAACATAGTTTAGGGTCCATTACCTCTTCAACTATAGTCATTTTTCTTTTGATTGCAAACGTAACCAGTTTTTCAATGGTGTAATGGTTTAACATAGAAAACTTACCGTTGGCTCTCGATTCTAATCTATCACTCCGATTTGCAAACGGATTTCACTGAAGCTGTAACTTTCATCCCAGAACATAGTTTAGGGGCCATTACCTCTTCAACTATAGTCATTTTTCTTTCGATTGCAAACGTAACCAGTTTTTCAATGGTGTAATGGTTTAACATAGAAAACTTACCGTTGGCTCTCGATTCTAATCTATCACTCCGATTTGCAAACGGATTTCACTGAAGCTGTAACTTTCATCCCAGAACATAGTTTAGGGGCCATTACCTCCTCAACTATAGTCATTTTTCTTTCGATTGCAAACGTAACCAGTTTTTCAATGGTGTAATGGTTTAACATAGAAAACTTACCGTTGGCTCTCGATTCTAATCTATCACTCCGATTTGCAAACGGATTTCACTGAAGCTGTAACTTTCATCCCAGAACATAGTTTAGGGGCCATTACCTCTTCAACTATAGTCATTTTTCTTTCGATTGCAAACGTAACCAGTTTTTCAATGGTGTAATGGTTTAACATAGAAAACTTACCGTTGGCTCTCGATTCTAATCTATCACTCCGATTTGCAAACGGATTTCACTGAAGCTGTAACTTTCATCCCAAAACATAGTTTAGGGTCCATTTCCTCTTCAACTATAGTCATTTTTCTTTCGATTGCAAACGTAACCAGTTTTTCAATGGTGTAATGGTATAACATAGAAAACTTACCGTTGGCTCTCGATTCTAATTTATCACTCCGATTTGCAAACGGATTTCACTGAAGCTGTAACTTTCATCCCAGAACATAGTTTAGGGGCCATTACCTCTTCAACTATAGTCATTTTTCTTTCGATTGCAAACGTAACCAGTTTTTCAATGGTGTAATGGTTTAACACAGAAAACTTACCGTTGGCTCTCGATTCTAATCTATCACTCCGATTTGCAAACGGATTTCACTGAAGCTGTAACTTTCATCCCAGAACATAGTTTAGGGTCCATTACCTCTTCAACTATAGTCATTTTTCTTTCGATTGCAAACGTAACCAGTTTTTCAATGGTGTAATGATTTAACACAGAAAACTTACCGTTGGCTCTCGATTCTAATCTATCACTCCGATTTGCAAACGGATTTCACTGAAGCTGTAACTTTCATCCCAGAACATAGTTTAGGGGCCATTACCTCTTCAACTATAGTCATTTTTCTTTCGATTGCAAACGTAACCAGTTTTTCAATGGTGTAATGGTTTAACATAGAAAACTTACCGTTGGCTCTCGATTCTAATCTATCACTCCGATTTACAAACGGATTTCACTGAAGCTATAACTTTCATCCCAGAACATAGTTTAGGGGCCATTACCTCTTCAACTATAGTCATTTTTCTTTCGATTGCAAACGTAACCAGTTTTTCAATGGTGTAATGGTTTAACATAGAAAACTTACCGTTGGCTCTCGATTCTAATCTATCACTCCGATTTACAAACGGATTTCACTGAAGCTGTAACTTTCATCCCAGAACATAGTTTAGGGGCCATTACCTCTTCAACTATAGTCATTTTTCTTTCGATTGCAAACGTAACCAGTTTTTCAATGGTGTAATGGTTTAACATAGAAAACTTACCGTTGGCTCTCGATTCTAATCTATCACTCCGATTTGCAAACGGATTTCACTGAAGCTGTAACTTTCATCCCAGAACATAGTTTAGGGTCCATTACCTCTTCAACTATAGTCATTTTTCTTTTGATTGCAAACGTAACCAGTTTTTCAATGGTGTAATGGTTTAACATAGAAAACTTACCGTTGGCTCTCGATTCTAATCTATCACTCCGATTTGCAAACGGATTTCACTGAAGCTGTAACTTTCATCCCAGAACATAGTTTAGGGGCCATTACCTCTTCAACTATAGTCATTTTTCTTTCGATTGCAAACGTAACCAGTTTTTCAATGGTGTAATGGTTTAACATAGAAAACTTACCGTTGGCTCTCGATTCTAATCTATCACTCCGATTTGCAAATGGATTTCACTGAAGCTGTAACTTTCATCCCAGAACATATTTTAGGGGCCATTACCTGTTCAACTATAGTCATTTTTCTTTCGATTGCAAACGTAACCAGTTTTTCAATGGTGTAATGGTTTAACATAGAAAACTTACCGTTGGCTCTCGATTCTAATCTATCACTCCGATTTGCAAACGGATTTCACTGAAGCTGTAACTTTCATCCCAGAACATAGTTTAGGGGCCATTACCTCTTCAACTATAGTCATTTTTCTTTCGATTGCAAACGTAACCAGTTTTTCAATGGTGTAATGGTTTAACATAGAAAACTTACCGTTGGCTCTCGATTCTAATCTATCACTCCGATTTGCAAACGGATTTCACTGAAGCTGTAACTTTCATCCCAAAACATAGTTTAGGGTCCATTACCTCTTCAACTATAGTCATTTTTCTTTCGATTGCAAACGTAACCAGTTTTTCAATGGTGTAATGGTTTAACATAGAAAACTTACCGTTGGCTCTCGATTCTAATTTATCACTCCGATTTGCAAACGGATTTCACTGAAGCTGTAACTTTCATCCCAGAACATAGTTTAGGGGCCATTACCTCTTCAACTATAGTCATTTTTCTTTCGATTGCAAACGTAACCAGTTTTTCAATGGTGTAATGGTTTAACACAGAAAACTTACCGTTGGCTCTCGATTCTAATCTATCACTCCGATTTGCAAACGGATTTCACTGAAGCTGTAACTTTCATCCCAGAACATAGTTTAGGGGCCATTACCTCTTCAACTATAGTCATTTTTCTTTCGATTGCAAACGTAACCAGTTTTTCAATGGTGTAATGGTTTAACACAGAAAACTTACCGTTGGCTCTCGATTCTAATCTATCACTCCGATTTGCAAACGGATTTCACTGAAGCTGTAACTTTCATCCCAGAACATAGTTTAGGGGCCATTACCTCTTCAACTATAGTCATTTTTCTTTCGATTGCAAACGTAACCAGTTTTTCAATGGTGTAATGGTTTAACACAGAAAACTTACCGTTGGCTCTCGATTCTAATCTATCACTCCGATTTGCAAACGGATTTCACTGAAGCTGTAACTTTCATCCCAGAACATAGTTTAGGGGCCATTACCTCTTCAACTATAGTCATTTTTCTTTCGATTGCAAACATAACCAGTTTTTCAATGGTGTAATGGTTTAACATAGAAAACTTACAGTTGGCTCTCGATTCTAATCTATCACTCCGATTTGCAAACGGATTTCACTGAAGCTGTAACTTTCATCCCAGAACATAGTTTAGGGGCCATTACCTCTTCAACTATAGTCATTTTTCTTTCGATTGCAAACGTAACCAGTTTTTCAATGGTGTAATGGTTTAACATAGAAAACTTACCGTTGGCTCTCGATTCTAATCTATCACTCCGATTTACAAACGGATTTCACTGAAGCTGTAACTTTCATCCCAGAACATAGTTTAGGGGCCATTACCTCTTCAACTATAGTCATTTTTCTTTCAATTGCAAACGTAACCAGTTTTTCAATGGTGTAATGGTTTAACATAGAAAACTTACCGTTGGCTCTCGATTCTAATCTATCACTCCGATTTGCAAACGGATTTCACTGAAGCTGTAACTTTCATCCCAGAACATAGTTTAGGGTCCATTACCTCTTCAACTATAGTCATTTTTCTTTGGATTGCAAACGTAACCAGTTTTTCAATGGTGTAATGGTTTAACATAGAAAACTTACCGTTGGCTCTCGATTCTAATCTATCACTCCGATTTGCAAACGGATTTCACTGAAGCTGTAACTTTCATCCCAGAACATAGTTTAGGGGCCATTACCTCTTCAACTATAGTCATTTTTCTTTCGATTGCAAACGTAACCAGTTTTTCAATGGTGTAATGGTTTAACATAGAAAACTTACCGTTGGCTCTCGATTCTAATCTATCACTCCGATTTGCAAACGGATTTCACTGAAGCTGTAACTTTCATCCCAGAACATAGTTTAGGGGCCATTACCTCTTCAACTATAGTCATTTTTCTTTCGATTGCAAACGTAACCAGTTTTTCAATGGTGTAATGGTTTAACATAGAAAACTTACCGTTGGCTCTCGATTCTAATCTATCACTCCGATTTGCAAACGGATTTCACTGAAGCTGTAACTTTCATCCCAGAACATAGTTTAGGGGCCATTACCTCTTCAACTATAGTCATTTTTCTTTCGATTGCAAACGTAACCAGTTTTTCAATGGTGTAATGGTTTAACATAGAAAACTTACCGTTGGCTCTCGATTCTAATCTATCACTCCGATTTGCAAACGGATTTCACTGAAGCTGTAACTTTCATCCCAAAACATAGTTTAGGGTCCATTACCTCTTCAACTATAGTCATTTTTCTTTCGATTGCAAACGTAACCAGTTTTTCAATGGTGTAATGGTTTAACATAGAAAACTTACCGTTGGCTCTCGATTCTAATTTATCACTCCGATTTGCAAACGGATTTCACTGAAGCTGTAACTTTCATCCCAGAACATAGTTTAGGGGCCATTACCTCTTCAACTATAGTCATTTTTCTTTCGATTGCAAACGTAACCAGTTTTTCAATGGTGTAATGGTTTAACACAGAAAACTTACCGTTGGCTCTCGATTCTAATCTATCACTCCGATTTGCAAACGGATTTCACTGAAGCTGTAACTTTCATCCCAGAACATAGTTTAGGGGCCATTACCTCTTCAACTATAGTCATTTTTCTTTCGATTGCAAACGTAACCAGTTTTTCAATGGTGTAATGGTTTAACATAGAAAACTTACCGTTGGCTCTCGATTCTAATCTATCACTCCGATTTGCAAACGGATTTCACTGAAGCTGTAACTTTCATCCCAGAACATAGTTTAGGGGCCATTACCTCTTCAACTATAGTCATTTTTCTTTCGATTGCAAACGTAACCAGTTTTTCAATGGTGTAATGGTTTAACATAGAAAACTTACCGTTGGCTCTCGATTCTAATCTATCCCTCCGATTTGCAAACGGATTTCACTGAAGCTGTAACTTTCATCCCAGAACATAGTTTAGGGGCCATTACCTCTTCAACTATAGTCATTTTTCTTTCGATTGCAAACGTAACCAGTTTTTCAATGGTGTAATGGTTTAACATAGAAAACTTACCGTTGGCTCTCGATTCTAATCTATCACTCCGATTTGCAAACGGATTTCACTGAAGCTGTAACTTTCATCCCAGAACATAGTTTAGGGGCCATTACCTCTTCAACTATAGTCATTTTTCTTTCGATTGCAAACGTAACCAGTTTTTCAATGGTGTAATGGTTTAACATAGAAAACTTACCGTTGGCTCTCGATTCTAATCTATCCCTCCGATTTGCAAACGGATTTCACTGAAGCTGTAACTTTCATCCCAGAACATAGTTTAGGGGCCATTACCTCTTCAACTATAGTCATTTTTCTTTCGATTGCAAACGTAACCAGTTTTTCAATGGTGTAATGGTTTAACATAGAAAACTTACCGTTGGCTCTCGATTCTAATCTATCACTCCGATTTGCAAACGGATTTCACTGAAGCTGTAACTTTCATCCCAGAACATAGTTTAGGGGCCATTACCTCTTCAACTATAGTCATTTTTCTTTCGATTTCAAACGTAACCAGTTTTTCAATGGTGTAATGGTTTAACACAGAAAACTTACCGTTGGCTCTCGATTCTAATCTATCACTCCGATTTGCAAACGGATTTCACTGAAGCTGTAACTTTCATCCCAGAACATAGTTTAGGGGCCATTACCTCTTCAACTATAGTCATTTTTCTTTCGATTGCAAACGTAACCAGTTTTTCAATGGTGTAATGGTTTAACACAGAAAACTTACCGTTGGCTCTCGATTCTAATCTATCACTCCGATTTGCAAACGGATTTCACTGAAGCTGTAACTTTCATCCCAGAACATAGTTTAGGGGCCATTACCTCTTCAACTATAGTCATTTTTCTTTCGATTGCAAACGTAACCAGTTTTTCAATGGTGTAATGGTTTAACATAGAAAACTTACCGTTGGCTCTCGATTCTAATCTATCACTCCGATTTGCAAACGGATTTCACTGAAGCTGTAACTTTCATCCCAGAACATAGTTTAGGGGCCATTACCTCTTCAACTATAGTCATTTTTCTTTCGATTGCAAACGTAACCAGTTTTTCAATGGTGTAATGGTTTAACATAGAAAACTTACCGTTGGCTCTCGATTCTAATCTATCACTCCGATTTGCAAACGGATTTCACTGAAGCTGTAACTTTCATCCCAGAACATAGTTTAGGGGCCATTACCTCTTCAACTATAGTCATTTTTCTTTCGATTGCAAACGTAACCAGTTTTTCAATGGTGTAATGGTTTAACATAGAAAACTTACCGTTGGCTCTCGATTCTAATCTATCACTCCGATTTGCAAACGGATTTCACTGAAGCTGTAACTTTCATCCCAGAACATAGTTTAGGGGCCATTACCTCTTCAACTATAGTCATTTTTCTTTCGATTGCAAACGTAACCAGTTTTTCAATGGTGTAATGGTTTAACACAGAAAACTTACCGTTGGCTCTCGATTCTAATCTATCACTCCGATTTGCAAACGGATTTCACTGAAGCTGTAACTTTCATCCCAGAACATAGTTTAGGGGCCATTACCTCTTCAACTATAGTCATTTTTCTTTCGATTGCAAACGTAACCAGTTTTTCAATGGTGTAATGGTTTAACACAGAAAACTTACCGTTGGCTCTCGATTCTAATCTATCACTCCGATTTGCAAACGGATTTCACTGAAGCTGTAACTTTCATCCCAGAACATAGTTTAGGGGCCATTACCTCTTCAACTATAGTCATTTTTCTTTCGATTGCAAACGTAACCAGTTTTTTAATGGTGTAATGGTTTAACATAGAAAACTTACCGTTGGCTCTCGATTCTAATCTATCACTCCGATTTGCAAACGGATTTCACTGAAGCTGTAACTTTCATCCCAGAACATAGTTTAGGGGCCATTACCTCTTCAACTATAGTCATTTTTCTTTCGATTGCAAACGTAACCAGTTTTTCAATGGTGTAATGGTTTAACACAGAAAATTTACCGTTGGCTCTCGATTCTAATCTATCACTCCGATTTGCAAACGGATTTCACTGAAGCTGTAACTTTCATCCCAGAACATAGTTTAGGGGCCATTACCTCTTCAACTATAGTCATTTTTCTTTCGATTGCAAACGTAACCAGTTTTTCAATGGTGTAATGGTTTAACATAGAAAACTTACCGTTGGCTCTCGATTCTAATCTATCACTCCGATTTGCAAACGGATTTCACTGAAGCTGTAACTTTCATCCCAGAACATAGTTTAGGGGCCATTACCTCTTCAACTATAGTCATTTTTCTTTCGATTGCAAACGTAACCAGTTTTTCAATGGTGTAATGGTTTAACATAGAAAACTTACCGTTGGCTCTCGATTCTAATCTATCACTCCGATTTGCAAACGGATTTCACTGAAGCTGTAACTTTCATCCCAGAACATAGTTTAGGGGCCATTACCTCTTCAACTATAGTCATTTTTCTTTCAATTGCAAACGTAACCAGTTTTTCAATGGTGTAATGGTTTAACATAGAAAACTTACCGTTGGCTCTCGATTCTAATCTATCACTCCGATTTGCAAACGGATTTCACTGAAGCTGTAACTTTCATCCCAGAACATAGTTTAGGGGCCATTACCTCTTCAACTATAGTCATTTTTCTTTCGATTGCAAACGTAACCAGTTTTTCAATGGTGTAATGGTTTAACATAGAAAACTTACCGTTGGCTCTCGATTCTAATCTATCACTCCGATTTGCAAACGGATTTCACTGAAGCTGTAACTTTCATCCCAGAACATAGTTTAGGGGCCATTACCTCTTCAACTATAGTCATTTTTCTTTCGATTGCAAACGTAACCAGTTTTTCAATGGTGTAATGGTTTAACATAGAAAACTTACCGTTGGCTCTCGATTCTAATCTATCACTCCGATTTGCAAACGGATTTCACTGAAGCTGTAACTTTCATCCCAGAACATAGTTTAGGGGCCATTACCTCTTCAACTATAGTCATTTTTCTTTCGATTGCAAACGTAACCAGTTTTTCAATGGTGTAATGGTTTAACATAGAAAACTTACCGTTGGCTCTCGATTCTAATCTATCACTCCGATTTGCAAACGGATTTCACTGAAGCTGTAACTTTCATCCCAGAACATAGTTTAGGGGCCATTACCTCTTCAACTATAGTCATTTTTCTTTCGATTGCAAACGTAACCAGTTTTTCAATGGTGTAATGGTTTAACATAGAAAACTTACCGTTGGCTCTCGATTCTAATCTATCACTCCGATTTGCAAACGGATTTCACTGAAGCTGTAACTTTCATCCCAAAACATAGTTTAGGGTCCATTACCTCTTCAACTATAGTCATTTTTCTTTCGATTGCAAACGTAACCAGTTTTTCAATGGTGTAATGGTATAACATAGAAAACTTACCGTTGGCTCTCGATTCTAATTTATCACTCCGATTTGCAAACGGATTTCACTGAAGCTGTAACTTTCATCCCAGAACATAGTTTAGGGGCCATTACCTCTTCAACTATAGTCATTTTTCTTTCGATTGCAAACGTAACCAGTTTTTCAATGGTGTAATGGTTTAACACAGAAAACTTACCGTTGGCTCTCGATTCTAATCTATCACTCCGATTTGCAAACGGATTTCACTGAAGCTGTAACTTTCATCCCAGAACATAGTTTAGGGTCCATTACCTCTTCAACTATAGTCATTTTTCTTTCGATTGCAAACGTAACCAGTTTTTCAATGGTGTAATGATTTAACACAGAAAACTTACCGTTGGCTCTCGATTCTAATCTATCACTCCGATTTGCAAACGGATTTCACTGAAGCTGTAACTTTCATCCCAGAACATAGTTTAGGGGCCATTACCTCTTCAACTATAGTCATTTTTCTTTCGATTGCAAACGTAACCAGTTTTTCAATGGTGTAATGGTTTAACATAGAAAACTTACCGTTGGCTCTCGATTCTAATCTATCACTCCGATTTACAAACGGATTTCACTGAAGCTGTAACTTTCATCCCAGAACATAGTTTAGGGGCCATTACCTCTTCAACTATAGTCATTTTTCTTTCGATTGCAAACGTAACCAGTTTTTCAATGGTGTAATGGTTTAACATAGAAAACTTACCGTTGGCTCTCGATTCTAATCTATCACTCCGATTTACAAACGGATTTCACTGAAGCTGTAACTTTCATCCCAGAACATAGTTTAGGGGCCATTACCTCTTCAACTATAGTCATTTTTCTTTCGATTGCAAACGTAACCAGTTTTTCAATGGTGTAATGGTTTAACATAGAAAACTTACCGTTGGCTCTCGATTCTAATCTATCACTCCGATTTGCAAACGGATTTCACTGAAGCTGTAACTTTCATCCCAGAACATAGTTTAGGGTCCATTACCTCTTCAACTATAGTCATTTTTCTTTTGATTGCAAACGTAACCAGTTTTTCAATGGTGTAATGGTTTAACATAGAAAACTTACCGTTGGCTCTCGATTCTAATCTATCACTCCGATTTGCAAACGGATTTCACTGAAGCTGTAACTTTCATCCCAGAACATAGTTTAGGGGCCATTACCTCTTCAACTATAGTCATTTTTCTTTCGATTGCAAACGTAACCAGTTTTTCAATGGTGTAATGGTTTAACATAGAAAACTTACCGTTGGCTCTCGATTCTAATCTATCACTCCGATTTGCAAATGGATTTCACTGAAGCTGTAACTTTCATCCCAGAACATATTTTAGGGGCCATTACCTCTTCAACTATAGTCATTTTTCTTTCGATTGCAAACGTAACCAGTTTTTCAATGGTGTAATGGTTTAACATAGAAAACTTACCGTTGGCTCTCGATTCTAATCTATCACTCCGATTTGCAAAAGGATTTCACTGAAGCTGTAACTTTCATCCCAGAACATAGTTTAGGGGCCATTACCTCTTCAACTATAGTCATTTTTCTTTTGATTGCAAACGTAACCAGTTTTTCAATGGTGTAATGGTTTAACATAGAAAACTTACCGTTGGCTCTCGATTCTAATCTATCACTCCGATTTGCAAACGGATTTCACTGAAGCTGTAACTTTCATCCCAGAACATAGTTTAGGGGCCATTACCTCTTCAACTATAGTCATTTTTCTTTCGATTGCAAACGTAACCAGTTTTTCAATGGTGTAATGGTTTAACACAGAAAACTTACCGTTGGCTCTCGATTCTAATCTATCACTCCGATTTGCAAACGGATTTCACTGAAGCTGTAACTTTCATCCCAGAACATAGTTTAGGGGCCATTACCTCTTCAACTATAGTCATTTTTCTTTCGATTGCAAACGTAACCAGTTTTTCAATGGTGTAATGGTTTAACACAGAAAACTTACCGTTGGCTCTCGATTCTAATCTATCACTCCGATTTGCAAACGAATTTAACTGAAGCTGTAACTTTCATCCCAGAACATAGTTTAGGGGCCATTACCTCTTCAACTATAGTCATTTTTCTTTCGATTGCAAACGTAACCAGTTTTTCAATGGTGTAATGGTTTAACACAGAAAACTTACCGTTGGCTCTCGATTCTAATCTATCACTCCGATTTGCAAACGGATTTCACTGAAGCTGTAACTTTCATCCCAGAACATAGTTTAGGGGCCATTACCTCTTCAACTATAGTCATTTTTCTTTCGATTGCAAACATAACCAGTTTTTCAATGGTGTAATGGTTTAACATAGAAAACTTACAGTTGTCTCTCGATTCTAATCTATCACTCCGATTTGCAAACGGATTTCACTGAAGCTGTAACTTTCATCCCAGAACATAGTTTAGGGGCCATTACCTCTTCAACTATAGTCATTTTTCTTTCGATTGCAAACGTAACCAGTTTTTCAATGGTGTAATGGTTTAACATAGAAAACTTACCGTTGGCTCTCGATTCTAATCTATCACTCCGATTTGCAAACGGATTTCACTGAAGCTGTAACTTTCATCCCAGAACATAGTTTAGGGGCCATTACCTCTTCAACTATAGTCATTTTTCTTTCGATTGCAAACGTAACCAGTTTTTCAATGGTGTAATGGTTTAACATAGAAAACTTACCGTTGGCTCTCGATTCTAATCTATCACTCCGATTTGCAAACGGATTTCACTGAAGCTGTAACTTTCATCCCAGAACATAGTTTAGGGGCCATTACCTCTTCAACTATAGTCATTTTTCTTTCGATTGCAAACGTAACCAGTTTTTCAATGGTGTAATGGTTTAACATAGAAAACTTACCGTTGGCTCTCGATTCTAATCTATCACTCCGATTTGCAAACGGATTTCACTGAAGCTGTAACTTTCATCCCAAAACATAGTTTAGGGTCCATTACCTCTTCAACTATAGTCATTTTTCTTTCGATTGCAAACGTAACCAGTTTTTCAATGGTGTAATGGTTTAACATAGAAAACTTACCGTTGGCTCTCGATTCTAATTTATCACTCCGATTTGCAAACGGATTTCACTGGAGCTGTAACTTTCATCCCAGAACATAGTTTAGGGGCCATTACCTCTTCAACTATAGTCATTTTTCTTTCGATTGCAAACGTAACCAGTTTTTCAATGGTGTAATGGTTTAACACAGAAAACTTACCGTTGGCTCTCGATTCTAATCTATCACTCCGATTTGCAAACGGATTTCACTGAAGCTGTAACTTTCATCCCAGAACATAGTTTAGGGGCCATTACCTCTTCAACTATAGTCATTTTTCTTTCGATTGCAAACGTAACCAGTTTTTCAATGGTGTAATGATTTAACACAGAAAACTTACCGTTGGCTCTCGATTCTAATCTATCACTCCGATTTGCAAACGGATTTCACTGAAGCTGTAACGTTCATCCCAGAACATAGTTTAGGGGCCATTACCTCTTCAACTATAGTCATTTTTCTTTCGATTGCAAACGTAACCAGTTTTTCAATGGTGTAATGGTTTAACATAGAAAACTTACCGTTGGCTCTCGATTCTAATCTATCACTCCGATTTGCAAACGGATTTCACTGAAGCTGTAACTTTCATCCCAGAACATAGTTTAGGGGCCATTACCTCTTCAACTATAGTCATTTTTCTTTCGATTGCAAACGTAACCAGTTTTTCAATGGTGTAATGGTTTAACACAGAAAACTTACCGTTGGCTCTCGATTCTAATCTATCACTCCGATTTGCAAACGGATTTCACTGAAGCTGTAACTTTCATCCCAGAACATAGTTTAGGGGCCATTACCTCTTCAACTATAGTCATTTTTCTTTCGATTGCAAACGTAACCAGTTTTTCAATGGTGTAATGGTTTAACACAGAAAACTTACCGTTGGCTCTCGATTCTAATCTATCACTCCGATTTGCAAACGGATTTCACTGAAGCTGTAACTTTCATCCCAGAACATAGTTTAGGGGCCATTACCTCTTCAACTATAGTCATTTTTCTTTCGATTGCAAACGTAACCAGTTTTTCAATGGTGTAATGGTTTAACATAGAAAACTTACCGTTGGCTCTCGATTCTAATCTATCACTCCGATTTGCAAACGGATTTCACTGAAGCTGTAACTTTCATCCCAGAACATAGTTTAGGGGCCATTACCTCTTCAACTATAGTCATTTTTCTTTCGATTGCAAACGTAACCAGTTTTTCAATGGTGTAATGGTTTAACATAGAAAACTTACCGTTGGCTCTCGATTCTAATCTATCACTCCGATTTGCAAACGGATTTCACTGAAGCTGTAACTTTCATCCCAGAACATAGTTTAGGGGCCATTACCTCTTCAACTATAGTCATTTTTCTTTCGATTGCAAACGTAACCAGCTTTTCAATGGTGTAATGGTTTAACATAGAAAACTTACCGTTGGCTCTCGATTCTAATCTATCACTCCGATTTGCAAACGGATTTCACTGAAGCTGTAACTTTCATCCCAAAACATAGTTTAGGGTCCATTACCTCTTCAACTATAGTCATTTTTCTTTCGATTGCAAACGTAACCAGTTTTTCAATGGTGTAATGGTATAACATAGAAAACTTACCGTTGGCTCTCGATTCTAATTTATCACTCCGATTTGCAAACGGATTTCACTGAAGCTGTAACTTTCATCCCAGAACATAGTTTAGGGGCCATTACCTCTTCAACTATAGTCATTTTTCTTTCGATTGCAAACGTAACCAGTTTTTCAATGGTGTAATGGTTTAACACAGAAAACTTACCGTTGGCTCTCGATTCTAATCTATCACTCCGATTTGCAAACGGATTTCACTGAAGCTGTAACTTTCATCCCAGAACATAGTTTAGGGTCCATTACCTCTTCAACTATAGTCATTTTTCTTTCGATTGCAAACGTAACCAGTTTTTCAATGGTGTAATGGTTTAACATAGAAAACTTACCGTTGGCTCTCGATTCTAATCTATCACTCCGATTTACAAACGGATTTCACTGAAGCTGTAACTTTCATCCCAGAACATAGTTTAGGGGCCATTACCTCTTCAACTATAGTCATTTTTCTTTCGATTGCAAACGTAACCAGTTTTTCAATGGTGTAATGGTTTAACATAGAAAACTTACCGTTGGCTCTCGATTCTAATCTATCACTCCGATTTACAAACGGATTTCACTGAAGCTGTAACTTTCATCCCAGAACATAGTTTAGGGGCCATTACCTCTTCAACTATAGTCATTTTTCTTTCGATTGCAAACGTAACCAGTTTTTCAATGGTGTAATGGTTTAACATAGAAAACTTACCGTTGGCTCTCGATTCTAATCTATCACTCCGATTTGCAAACGGATTTCACTGAAGCTGTAACTTTCATCCCAGAACATAGTTTAGGGTCCATTACCTCTTCAACTATAGTCATTTTTCTTTTGATTGCAAACGTAACCAGTTTTTCAATGGTGTAATGGTTTAACATAGAAAACTTACCGTTGGCTCTCGATTCTAATCTATCACTCCGATTTGCAAACGGATTTCACTGAAGCTGTAACTTTCATCCCAGAACATAGTTTAGGGGCCATTACCTCTTCAACTATAGTCATTTTTCTTTCGATTGCAAACGTAACCAGTTTTTCAATGGTGTAATGGTTTAACATAGAAAACTTACCGTTGGCTCTCGATTCTAATCTATCACTCCGATTTGCAAATGGATTTCACTGAAGCTGTAACTTTCATCCCAGAACATATTTTAGGGGCCATTACCTCTTCAACTATAGTCATTTTTCTTTCGATTGCAAACGTAACCAGTTTTTCAATGGTGTAATGGTTTAACATAGAAAACTTACCGTTGGCTCTCGATTCTAATCTATCACTCCGATTTGCAAACGGATTTCACTGAAGCTGTAACTTTCATCCCAGAACATAGTTTAGGGGCCATTACCTCTTCAACTATAGTCATTTTTCTTTCGATTGCAAACGTAACCAGTTTTTCAATGGTGTAATGGTTTAACATAGAAAACTTACCGTTGGCTCTCGATTCTAATCTATCACTCCGATTTGCAAACGGATTTCACTGAAGCTGTAACTTTCATCCCAAAACATAGTTTAGGGTCCATTACCTCTTCAACTATAGTCATTTTTCTTTCGATTGCAAACGTAACCAGTTTTTCAATGGTGTAATGGTTTAACATAGAAAACTTACCGTTGGCTCTCGATTCTAATTTATCACTCCGATTTGCAAACGGATTTCACTGAAGCTGTAACTTTCATCCCAGAACATAGTTTAGGGGCCATTACCTCTTCAACTATAGTCATTTTTCTTTCGATTGCAAACGTAACCAGTTTTTCAATGGTGTAATGGTTTAACACAGAAAACTTACCGTTGGCTCTCGATTCTAATCTATCACTCCGATTTGCAAACGGATTTCACTGAAGCTGTAACTTTCATCCCAGAACATAGTTTAGGGGCCATTACCTCTTCAACTATAGTCATTTTTCTTTCGATTGCAAACGTAACCAGTTTTTCAATGGTGTAATGGTTTAACACAGAAAACTTACCGTTGGCTCTCGATTCTAATCTATCACTCCGATTTGCAAACGGATTTCACTGAAGCTGTAACTTTCATCCCAGAACATAGTTTAGGGGCCATTACCTCTTCAACTATAGTCATTTTTCTTTCGATTGCAAACATAACCAGTTTTTCAATGGTGTAATGGTTTAACATAGAAAACTTACAGTTGGCTCTCGATTCTAATCTATCACTCCGATTTGCAAACGGATTTCACTGAAGCTGTAACTTTCATCCCAGAACATAGTTTAGGGGCCATTACCTCTTCAACTATAGTCATTTTTCTTTCGATTGCAAACGTAACCAGTTTTTCAATGGTGTAATGGTTTAACATAGAAAACTTACCGTTGGCTCTCGATTCTAATCTATCACTCCGATTTACAAACGGATTTCACTGAAGCTGTAACTTTCATCCCAGAACATAGTTTAGGGGCCATTACCTCTTCAACTATAGTCATTTTTCTTTCAATTGCAAACGTAACCAGTTTTTCAATGGTGTAATGGTTTAACATAGAAAACTTACCGTTGGCTCTCGATTCTAATCTATCACTCCGATTTGCAAACGGATTTCACTGAAGCTGTAACTTTCATCCCAGAACATAGTTTAGGGTCCATTACCTCTTCAACTATAGTCATTTTTCTTTTGATTGCAAACGTAACCAGTTTTTCAATGGTGTAATGGTTTAACATAGAAAACTTACCGTTGGCTCTCGATTCTAATCTATCACTCCGATTTGCAAACGGATTTCACTGAAGCTGTAACTTTCATCCCAGAACATAGTTTAGGGGCCATTACCTCTTCAACTATAGTCATTTTTCTTTCGATTGCAAACGTAACCAGTTTTTCAATGGTGTAATGGTTTAACATAGAAAACTTACCGTTGGCTCTCGATTCTAATCTATCACTCCGATTTGCAAACGGATTTCACTGAAGCTGTAACTTTCATCCCAGAACATAGTTTAGGGGCCATTACCTCTTCAACTATAGTCATTTTTCTTTCGATTGCAAACGTAACCAGTTTTTCAATGGTGTAATGGTTTAACATAGAAAACTTACCGTTGGCTCTCGATTCTAATCTATCACTCCGATTTGCAAACGGATTTCACTGAAGCTGTAACTTTCATCCCAGAACATAGTTTAGGGGCCATTACCTCTTCAACTATAGTCATTTTTCTTTCGATTGCAAACGTAACCAGTTTTTCAATGGTGTAATGGTTTAACATAGAAAACTTACCGTTGGCTCTCGATTCTAATCTATCACTCCGATTTGCAAACGGATTTCACTGAAGCTGTAACTTTCATCCCAAAACATAGTTTAGGGTCCATTACCTCTTCAACTATAGTCATTTTTCTTTCGATTGCAAACGTAACCAGTTTTTCAATGGTGTAATGGTTTAACATAGAAAACTTACCGTTGGCTCTCGATTCTAATTTATCACTCCGATTTGCAAACGGATTTCACTGAAGCTGTAACTTTCATCCCAGAACATAGTTTAGGGGCCATTACCTCTTCAACTATAGTCATTTTTCTTTCGATTGCAAACGTAACCAGTTTTTCAATGGTGTAATGGTTTAACACAGAAAACTTACCGTTGGCTCTCGATTCTAATCTATCACTCCGATTTGCAAACGGATTTCACTGAAGCTGTAACTTTCATCCCAGAACATAGTTTAGGGGCCATTACCTCTTCAACTATAGTCATTTTTCTTTCGATTGCAAACGTAACCAGTTTTTCAATGGTGTAATGGTTTAACATAGAAAACTTACCGTTGGCTCTCGATTCTAATCTATCACTCCGATTTGCAAACGGATTTCACTGAAGCTGTAACTTTCATCCCAGAACATAGTTTAGGGGCCATTACCTCTTCAACTATAGTCATTTTTCTTTCGATTGCAAACGTAACCAGTTTTTCAATGGTGTAATGGTTTAACATAGAAAACTTACCGTTGGCTCTCGATTCTAATCTATCACTCCGATTTGCAAACGGATTTCACTGAAGCTGTAACTTTCATCCCAAAACATAGTTTAGGGTCCATTACCTCTTCAACTATAGTCATTTTTCTTTCGATTGCAAACGTAACCAGTTTTTCAATGGTGTAATGGTTTAACATAGAAAACTTACCGTTGGCTCTCGATTCTAATTTATCACTCCGATTTGCAAACGGATTTCACTGAAGCTGTAACTTTCATCCCAGAACATAGTTTAGGGGCCATTACCTCTTCAACTATAGTCATTTTTCTTTCGATTGCAAACGTAACCAGTTTTTCAATGGTGTAATGGTTTAACACAGAAAACTTACCGTTGGCTCTCGATTCTAATCTATCACTCCGATTTGCAAACGGATTTCACTGAAGCTGTAACTTTCATCCCAGAACATAGTTTAGGGGCCATTACCTCTTCAACTATAGTCATTTTTCTTTCGATTGCAAACGTAACCAGTTTTTCAATGGTGTAATGGTTTAACACAGAAAACTTACCGTTGGCTCTCGATTCTAATCTATCACTCCGATTTGCAAACGGATTTCACTGAAGCTGTAACTTTCATCCCAGAACATAGTTTAGGGGCCATTACCTCTTCAACTATAGTCATTTTTCTTTCGATTGCAAACGTAACCAGTTTTTCAATGGTGTAATGGTTTAACACAGAAAACTTACCGTTGGCTCTCGATTCTAATCTATCACTCCGATTTGCAAACGGATTTCACTGAAGCTGTAACTTTCATCCCAGAACATAGTTTAGGGGCCATTACCTCTTCAACTATAGTCATTTTTCTTTCGATTGCAAACGTAACCAGTTTTTCAATGGTGTAATGGTTTAACATAGAAAACTTACCGTTGGCTCTCGATTCTAATCTATCACTCCGATTTGCAAACGGATTTCACTGAAGCTGTAACTTTCATCCCAGAACATAGTTTAGGGGCCATTACCTCTTCAACTATAGTCATTTTTCTTTCGATTGCAAACGTAACCAGTTTTTCAATGGTGTAATGGTTTAACATAGAAAACTTACCGTTGGCTCTCGATTCTAATCTATCACTCCGATTTGCAAACGGATTTCACTGAAGCTGTAACTTTCATCCCAGAACATAGTTTAGGGGCCATTACCTCTTCAACTATAGTCATTTTTCTTTCGATTGCAAACGTAACCAGCTTTTCAATGGTGTAATGGTTTAACATAGAAAACTTACCGTTGGCTCTCGATTCTAATCTATCACTCCGATTTGCAAACGGATTTCACTGAAGCTGTAACTTTCATCCCAAAACATAGTTTAGGGTCCATTACCTCTTCAACTATAGTCATTTTTCTTTCGATTGCAAACGTAACCAGTTTTTCAATGGTGTAATGGTATAACATAGAAAACTTACCGTTGGCTCTCGATTCTAATTTATCACTCCGATTTGCAAACGGATTTCACTGAAGCTGTAACTTTCATCCCAGAACATAGTTTAGGGGCCATTACCTCTTCAACTATAGTCATTTTTCTTTCGATTGCAAACGTAACCAGTTTTTCAATGGTGTAATGGTTTAACACAGAAAACTTACCGTTGGCTCTCGATTCTAATCTATCACTCCGATTTGCAAACGGATTTCACTGAAGCTGTAACTTTCATCCCAGAACATAGTTTAGGGTCCATTACCTCTTCAACTATAGTCATTTTTCTTTCGATTGCAAACGTAACCAGTTTTTCAATGGTGTAATGGTTTAACATAGAAAACTTACCGTTGGCTCTCGATTCTAATCTATCACTCCGATTTACAAACGGATTTCACTGAAGCTGTAACTTTCATCCCAGAACATAGTTTAGGGGCCATTACCTCTTCAACTATAGTCATTTTTCTTTCGATTGCAAACGTAACCAGTTTTTCAATGGTGTAATGGTTTAACATAGAAAACTTACCGTTGGCTCTCGATTCTAATCTATCACTCCGATTTACAAACGGATTTCACTGAAGCTGTAACTTTCATCCCAGAACATAGTTTAGGGGCCATTACCTCTTCAACTATAGTCATTTTTCTTTCGATTGCAAACGTAACCAGTTTTTCAATGGTGTAATGGTTTAACATAGAAAACTTACCGTTGGCTCTCGATTCTAATCTATCACTCCGATTTGCAAACGGATTTCACTGAAGCTGTAACTTTCATCCCAGAACATAGTTTAGGGTCCATTACCTCTTCAACTATAGTCATTTTTCTTTTGATTGCAAACGTAACCAGTTTTTCAATGGTGTAATGGTTTAACATAGAAAACTTACCGTTGGCTCTCGATTCTAATCTATCACTCCGATTTGCAAACGGATTTCACTGAAGCTGTAACTTTCATCCCAGAACATAGTTTAGGGGCCATTACCTCTTCAACTATAGTCATTTTTCTTTCGATTGCAAACGTAACCAGTTTTTCAATGGTGTAATGGTTTAACATAGAAAACTTACCGTTGGCTCTCGATTCTAATCTATCACTCCGATTTGCAAATGGATTTCACTGAAGCTGTAACTTTCATCCCAGAACATATTTTAGGGGCCATTACCTCTTCAACTATAGTCATTTTTCTTTCGATTGCAAACGTAACCAGTTTTTCAATGGTGTAATGGTTTAACATAGAAAACTTACCGTTGGCTCTCGATTCTAATCTATCACTCCGATTTGCAAACGGATTTCACTGAAGCTGTAACTTTCATCCCAGAACATAGTTTAGGGGCCATTACCTCTTCAACTATAGTCATTTTTCTTTCGATTGCAAACGTAACCAGTTTTTCAATGGTGTAATGGTTTAACATAGAAAACTTACCGTTGGCTCTCGATTCTAATCTATCACTCCGATTTGCAAACGGATTTCACTGAAGCTGTAACTTTCATCCCAAAACATAGTTTAGGGTCCATTACCTCTTCAACTATAGTCATTTTTCTTTCGATTGCAAACGTAACCAGTTTTTCAATGGTGTAATGGTTTAACATAGAAAACTTACCGTTGGCTCTCGATTCTAATTTATCACTCCGATTTGCAAACGGATTTCACTGAAGCTGTAACTTTCATCCCAGAACATAGTTTAGGGGCCATTACCTCTTCAACTATAGTCATTTTTCTTTCGATTGCAAACGTAACCAGTTTTTCAATGGTGTAATGGTTTAACACAGAAAACTTACCGTTGGCTCTCGATTCTAATCTATCACTCCGATTTGCAAACGGATTTCACTGAAGCTGTAACTTTCATCCCAGAACATAGTTTAGGGGCCATTACCTCTTCAACTATAGTCATTTTTCTTTCGATTGCAAACGTAACCAGTTTTTCAATGGTGTAATGGTTTAACACAGAAAACTTACCGTTGGCTCTCGATTCTAATCTATCACTCCGATTTGCAAACGGATTTCACTGAAGCTGTAACTTTCATCCCAGAACATAGTTTAGGGGCCATTACCTCTTCAACTATAGTCATTTTTCTTTCGATTGCAAACATAACCAGTTTTTCAATGGTGTAATGGTTTAACATAGAAAACTTACAGTTGGCTCTCGATTCTAATCTATCACTCCGATTTGCAAACGGATTTCACTGAAGCTGTAACTTTCATCCCAGAACATAGTTTAGGGGCCATTACCTCTTCAACTATAGTCATTTTTCTTTCGATTGCAAACGTAACCAGTTTTTCAATGGTGTAATGGTTTAACATAGAAAACTTACCGTTGGCTCTCGATTCTAATCTATCACTCCGATTTACAAACGGATTTCACTGAAGCTGTAACTTTCATCCCAGAACATAGTTTAGGGGCCATTACCTCTTCAACTATAGTCATTTTTCTTTCAATTGCAAACGTAACCAGTTTTTCAATGGTGTAATGGTTTAACATAGAAAACTTACCGTTGGCTCTCGATTCTAATCTATCACTCCGATTTGCAAACGGATTTCACTGAAGCTGTAACTTTCATCCCAGAACATAGTTTAGGGTCCATTACCTCTTCAACTATAGTCATTTTTCTTTTAATTGCAAACGTAACCAGTTTTTCAATGGTGTAATGGTTTAACATAGAAAACTTACCGTTGGCTCTCGATTCTAATCTATCACTCCGATTTGCAAACGGATTTCACTGAAGCTGTAACTTTCATCCCAGAACATAGTTTAGGGGCCATTACCTCTTCAACTATAGTCATTTTTCTTTCGATTGCAAACGTAACCAGTTTTTCAATGGTGTAATGGTTTAACATAGAAAACTTACCGTTGGCTCTCGATTCTAATCTATCACTCCGATTTGCAAACGGATTTCACTGAAGCTGTAACTTTCATCCCAGAACATAGTTTAGGGGCCATTACCTCTTCAACTATAGTCATTTTTCTTTCGATTGCAAACGTAACCAGTTTTTCAATGGTGTAATGGTTTAACATAGAAAACTTACCGTTGGCTCTCGATTCTAATCTATCACTCCGATTTGCAAACGGATTTCACTGAAGCTGTAACTTTCATCCCAGAACATAGTTTAGGGGCCATTACCTCTTCAACTATAGTCATTTTTCTTTCGATTGCAAACGTAACCAGTTTTTCAATGGTGTAATGGTTTAACATAGAAAACTTACCGTTGGCTCTCGATTCTAATCTATCACTCCGATTTGCAAACGGATTTCACTGAAGCTGTAACTTTCATCCCAAAACATAGTTTAGGGTCCATTACCTCTTCAACTATAGTCATTTTTCTTCGATTGCAAACGTAACCAGTTTTTCAATGGTGTAATGGTTTAACATAGAAAACTTACCGTTGGCTCTCGATTCTAATTTATCACTCCGATTTGCAAACGGATTTCACTGAAGCTGTAACTTTCATCCCAGAACATAGTTTAGGGGCCATTACCTCTTCAACTATAGTCATTTTTCTTTCGATTGCAAACGTAACCAGTTTTTCAATGGTGTAATGGTTTAACACAGAAAACTTACCGTTGGCTCTCGATTCTAATCTATCACTCCGATTTGCAAACGGATTTCACTGAAGCTGTAACTTTCATCCCAGAACATAGTTTAGGGGCCATTACCTCTTCAACTATAGTCATTTTTCTTTCGATTGCAAACGTAACCAGTTTTTCAATGGTGTAATGGTTTAACATAGAAAACTTACCGTTGGCTCTCGATTCTAATCTATCACTCCGATTTGCAAACGGATTTCACTGAAGCTGTAACTTTCATCCCAGAACATAGTTTAGGGGCCATTACCTCTTCAACTATAGTCATTTTTCTTTCGATTGCAAACGTAACCAGTTTTTCAATGGTGTAATGGTTTAACATAGAAAACTTACCGTTGGCTCTCGATTCTAATCTATCACTCCGATTTGCAAACGGATTTCACTGAAGCTGTAACTTTCATCCCAAAACATAGTTTAGGGTCCATTACCTCTTCAACTATAGTCATTTTTCTTTCGATTGCAAACGTAACCAGTTTTTCAATGGTGTAATGGTTTAACATAGAAAACTTACCGTTGGCTCTCGATTCTAATTTATCACTCCGATTTGCAAACGGATTTCACTGAAGCTGTAACTTTCATCCCAGAACATAGTTTAGGGGCCATTACCTCTTCAACTATAGTCATTTTTCTTTCGATTGCAAACGTAACCAGTTTTTCAATGGTGTAATGGTTTAACATAGAAAACTTACCGTTGGCTCTCGATTCTAATCTATCACTCCGATTTGCAAACGGATTTCACTGAAGCTGTAACTTTCATCCCAAAACATAGTTTAGGGTCCATTACCTCTTCAACTATAGTCATTTTTCTTTCGATTGCAAACGTAACCAGTTTTTCAATGGTGTAATGGTTTAACATAGAAAACTTACCGTTGGCTCTCGATTCTAATTTATCACTCCGATTTGCAAACGGATTTCACTGAAGCTGTAACTTTCATCCCAGAACATAGTTTAGGGGCCATTACCTCTTCAACTATAGTCATTTTTCTTTCGATTGCAAACGTAACCAGTTTTTCAATGGTGTAATGGTTTAACACAGAAAACTTACCGTTGGCTCTCGATTCTAATCTATCACTCCGATTTGCAAACGGATTTCACTGAAGCTGTAACTTTCATCCCAGAACATAGTTTAGGGGCCATTACCTCTTCAACTATAGTCATTTTTCTTTCGATTGCAAACGTAACCAGTTTTTCAATGGTGTAATGATTTAACACAGAAAACTTACCGTTGGCTCTCGATTCTAATCTATCACTCCGATTTGCAAACGGATTTCACTGAAGCTGTAACGTTCATCCCAGAACATAGTTTAGGGGCCATTACCTCTTCAACTATAGTCATTTTTCTTTCGATTGCAAACGTAACCAGTTTTTCAATGGTGTAATGGTTTAACATAGAAAACTTACCGTTGGCTCTCGATTCTAATCTATCACTCCGATTTGCAAACGGATTTCACTGAAGCTGTAACTTTCATCCCAGAACATAGTTTAGGGGCCATTACCTCTTCAACTATAGTCATTTTTCTTTCGATTGCAAACGTAACCAGTTTTTCAATGGTGTAATGGTTTAACATAGAAAACTTACCGTTGGCTCTCGATTCTAATCTATCACTCCGATTTGCAAACGGATTTCACTGAAGCTGTAACTTTCATCCCAGAACATAGTTTAGGGGCCATTACCTCTTCAACTATAGTCATTTTTCTTTCGATTGCAAACGTAACCAGTTTTTCAATGGTGTAATGGTTTAACACAGAAAACTTACCGTTGGCTCTCGATTCTAATCTATCACTCCGATTTGCAAACGAATTTCACTGAAGCTGTAACTTTCATCCCAGAACATAGTTTAGGGGCCATTACCTCTTCAACTATAGTCATTTTTCTTTCGATTGCAAACGTAACCAGTTTTTCAATGGTGTAATGGTTTAACATAGAAAACTTACCGTTGGCTCTCGATTCTAATCTATCACTCCGATTTGCAAACGGATTTCACTGAAGCTGTAACTTTCATCCCAGAACATAGTTTAGGGGCCATTACCTCTTCAACTATAGTCATTTTTCTTTCGATTGCAAACGTAACCAGTTTTTCAATGGTGTAATGGTTTAACATAGAAAACTTACCGTTGGCTCTCGATTCTAATCTATCACTCCGATTTGCAAACGGATTTCACTGAAGCTGTAACTTTCATCCCAGAACATAGTTTAGGGGCCATTACCTCTTCAACTATAGTCATTTTTCTTTCGATTGCAAACGTAACCAGTTTTTCAATGGTGTAATGGTTTAACATAGAAAACTTACCGTTGGCTCTCGATTCTAATCTATCACTCCGATTTGCAAACGGATTTCACTGAAGCTGTAACTTTCATCCCAGAACATAGTTTAGGGGCCATTACCTCTTCAACTATAGTCATTTTTCTTTCGATTGCAAACGTAACCAGTTTTTCAATGGTGTCATGGTTTAACATAGAAAACTTACCGTTGGCTCTCGATTCTAATCTATCACTCCGATTTGCAAACGGATTTCACTGAAGCTGTAACTTTCATCCCAGAACATAGTTTAGGGGCCATTACCTCTTCAACTATAGTCATTTTTCTTTCGATTGCAAACGTAACCAGTTTTTCAATGGTGTAATGGTTTAACATAGAAAACTTACCGTTGGCTCTCGATTCTAATCTATCACTCCGATTTGCAAACGGATTTCACTGAAGCTGTAACTTTCATCCCAGAACATAGTTTAGGGGCCATTACCTCTTCAACTATAGTCATTTTTCTTTCGATTGCAAACGTAACCAGTTTTTCAATGGTGTAATGGTTTAACATAGAAAACTTACCGTTGGCTCTCGATTCTAATCTATCACTCCGATTTGCAAACGGATTTCACTGAAGCTGTAACTTTCATCCCAGAACATAGTTTAGGGGCCATTACCTCTTCAACTATAGTCATTTTTCTTTCGATTGCAAACGTAACCAGTTTTTCAATGGTGTAATGGTTTAACACAGAAAACTTACCGTTGGCTCTCGATTCTAATCTATCACTCCGATTTGCAAACGGATTTCACTGAAGCTGTAACTTTCATCCCAGAACATAGTTTAGGGGCCATTACCTCTTCAACTATAGTCATTTTTCTTTCGATTGCAAACGTAACCAGTTTTTCAATGGTGTAATGGTTTAACATAGAAAACTTACCGTTGGCTCTCGATTCTAATCTATCACTCCGATTTGCAAACGGATTTCACTGAAGCTGTAACTTTCATCCCAGAACATAGTTTAGGGGCCATTACCTCTTCAACTATAGTCATTTTTCTTTCGATTGCAAACGTAACCAGTTTTTCAATGGTGTAATGGTTTAACACAGAAAACTTACCGTTGGCTCTCGATTCTAATCTATCACTCCGATTTGCAAACGGATTTCACTGAAGCTGTAACTTTCATCCCAGAACATAGTTTAGGGGCCATTACCTCTTCAACTATAGTCATTTTTCTTTCGATTGCAAACGTAACCAGTTTTTCAATGGTGTAATGGTTTAACATAGAAAACTTACCGTTGGCTCTCGATTCTAATCTATCACTCCGATTTGCAAACGGATTTCACTGAAGCTGTAACTTTCATCCCAGAACATAGTTTAGGGGCCATTACCTCTTCAACTATAGTCATTTTTCTTTCGATTGCAAACGTAACCAGTTTTTCAATGGTGTAATGGTTTAACATAGAAAACTTACCGTTGGCTCTCGATTCTAATCTATCACTCCGATTTGCAAACGGATTTCACTGAAGCTGTAACTTTCATCCCAGAACATAGTTTAGGGGCCATTACCTCTTCAACTATAGTCATTTTTCTTTCGATTGCAAACGTAACCAGTTTTTCAATGGTGTAATGGTTTAACATAGAAAACTTACCGTTGGCTCTCGATTCTAATCTATCACTCCGATTTGCAAACGGATTTCACTGAAGCTGTAACTTTCATCCCAGAACATAGTTTAGGGGCCATTACCTCTTCAACTATAGTCATTTTTCTTTCGATTGCAAACGTAACCAGTTTTTCAATGGTGTAATGGTTTAACATAGAAAACTTACCGTTGGCTCTCGATTCTAATCTATCACTCCGATTTGCAAACGGATTTCACTGAAGCTGTAACTTTCATCCCAGAACATAGTTTAGGGGCCATTACCTCTTCAACTATAGTCATTTTTCTTTCGATTGCAAACGTAACCAGTTTTTCAATGGTGTAATGGTTTAACATAGAAAACTTACCGTTGGCTCTCGATTCTAATCTATCACTCCGATTTGCAAACGGATTTCACTGAAGCTGTAACTTTCATCCCAGAACATAGTTTAGGGGCCATTACCTCTTCAACTATAGTCATTTTTCTTTCGATTGCAAACGTAACCAGTTTTTCAATGGTGTAATGGTTTAACACAGAAAACTTACCGTTGGCTCTCGATTCTAATCTATCACTCCGATTTGCAAACGGATTTCACTGAAGCTGTAACTTTCATCCCAGAACATAGTTTAGGGGCCATTACCTCTTCAACTATAGTCATTTTTCTTTCGATTGCAAACGTAACCAGTTTTTCAATGGTGTAATGGTTTAACACAGAAAACTTACCGTTGGCTCTCGATTCTAATCTATCACTCCGATTTGCAAACGGATTTCACTGAAGCTGTAACTTTCATCCCAGAACATAGTTTAGGGGCCATTACCTCTTCAACTATAGTCATTTTTCTTTCGATTGCAAACGTAACCAGTTTTTCAATGGTGTAATGGTTTAACATAGAAAACTTACCGTTGGCTCTCGATTCTAATCTATCACTCCGATTTGCAAACGGATTTCACTGAAGCTGTAACTTTCATCCCAGAACATAGTTTAGGGGCCATTACCTCTTCAACTATAGTCATTTTTCTTTCGATTGCAAACGTAACCAGTTTTTCAATGGTGTAATGGTTTAACACAGAAAACTTACCGTTGGCTCTCGATTCTAATCTATCACTCCGATTTGCAAACGGATTTCACTGAAGCTGCAACTTTCATCCCAGAACATAGTTTAGGGGCCATTACCTCTTCAACTATAGTCATTTTTCTTTCGATTGCAAACGTAACCAGTTTTTCAATGGTGTAATGGTTTAACATAGAAAACTTACCGTTGGCTCTCGATTCTAATCTATCACTCCGATTTGCAAACGGATTTCACTGAAGCTGTAACTTTCATCCCAGAACATAGTTTAGGGGCCATTACCTCTTCAACTATAGTCATTTTTCTTTCGATTGCAAACGTAACCAGTTTTTCAATGGTGTAATGGTTTAACATAGAAAACTTACCGTTGGCTCTCGATTCTAATCTATCACTCCGATTTGCAAACGGATTTCACTGAAGCTGTAACTTTCATCCCAGAACATAGTTTAGGGGCCATTACCTCTTCAACTATAGTCATTTTTCTTTCGATTGCAAACGTAACCAGTTTTTCAATGGTGTAATGGTTTAACATAGAAAACTTACCGTTGGCTCTCGATTCTAATCTATCACTCCGATTTGCAAACGGATTTCACTGAAGCTGTAACTTTCATCCCAGAACATAGTTTAGGGGCCATTACCTCTTCAACTATAGTCATTTTTCTTTCGATTGCAAACGTAACCAGTTTTTCAATGGTGTAATGGTTTAACATAGAAAACTTACCGTTGGCTCTCGATTCTAATCTATCACTCCGATTTGCAAACGGATTTCACTGAAGCTGTAACTTTCATCCCAGAACATAGTTTAGGGGCCATTACCTCTTCAACTATAGTCATTTTTCTTTCGATTGCAAACGTAACCAGTTTTTCAATGGTGTCATGGTTTAACATAGAAAACTTACCGTTGGCTCTCGATTCTAATCTATCACTCCGATTTGCAAACGGATTTCACTGAAGCTGTAACTTTCATCCCAGAACATAGTTTAGGGGCCATTACCTCTTCAACTATAGTCATTTTTCTTTCGATTGCAAACGTAACCAGTTTTTCAATGGTGTAATGGTTTAACATAGAAAACTTACCGTTGGCTCTCGATTCTAATCTATCACTCCGATTTGCAAACGGATTTCACTGAAGCTGTAACTTTCATCCCAGAACATAGTTTAGGGGCCATTACCTCTTCAACTATAGTCATTTTTCTTTCGATTGCAAACGTAACCAGTTTTTCAATGGTGTAATGGTTTAACACAGAAAACTTACCGTTGGCTCTCGATTCTAATCTATCACTCCGATTTGCAAACGGATTTCACTGAAGCTGTAACTTTCATCCCAGAACATAGTTTAGGGGCCATTACCTCTTCAACTATAGTCATTTTTCTTTCGATTGCAAACGTAACCAGTTTTTCAATGGTGTAATGGTTTAACACAGAAAACTTACCGTTGGCTCTCGATTCTAATCTATCACTCCGATTTGCAAACGGATTTCACTGAAGCTGTAACTTTCATCCCAGAACATAGTTTAGGGGCCATTACCTCTTCAACTATAGTCATTTTTCTTTCGATTGCAAACGTAACCAGTTTTTCAATGGTGTAATGGTTTAACATAGAAAACTTACCGTTGGCTCTCGATTCTAATCTATCACTCCGATTTGCAAACGGATTTCACTGAAGCTGTAACTTTCATCCCAGAACATAGTTTAGGGGCCATTACCTCTTCAACTATAGTCATTTTTCTTTCGATTGCAAACGTAACCAGTTTTTCAATGGTGTAATGGTTTAACACAGAAAACTTACCGTTGGCTCTCGATTCTAATCTATCACTCCGATTTGCAAACGGATTTCACTGAAGCTGCAACTTTCATCCCAGAACATAGTTTAGGGGCCATTACCTCTTCAACTATAGTCATTTTTCTTTCGATTGCAAACGTAACCAGTTTTTCAATGGTGTAATGGTTTAACATAGAAAACTTACCGTTGGCTCTCGATTCTAATCTATCACTCCGATTTGCAAACGGATTTCACTGAAGCTGTAACTTTCATCCCAGAACATAGTTTAGGGGCCATTACCTCTTCAACTATAGTCATTTTTCTTTCGATTGCAAACGTAACCAGTTTTTCAATGGTGTAATGGTTTAACATAGAAAACTTACCGTTGGCTCTCGATTCTAATCTATCACTCCGATTTGCAAACGGATTTCACTGAAGCTGTAACTTTCATCCCAGAACATAGTTTAGGGGCCATTACCTCTTCAACTATAGTCATTTTTCTTTCGATTGCAAACGTAACCAGTTTTTCAATGGTGTAATGGTTTAACATAGAAAACTTACCGTTGGCTCTCGATTCTAATCTATCACTCCGATTTGCAAACGGATTTCACTGAAGCTGTAACTTTCATCCCAGAACATAGTTTAGGGGCCATTACCTCTTCAACTATAGTCATTTTTCTTTCGATTGCAAACGTAACCAGTTTTTCAATGGTGTAATGGTTTAACATAGAAAACTTACCGTTGGCTCTCGATTCTAATCTATCACTCCGATTTGCAAACGGATTTCACTGAAGCTGTAACTTTCATCCCAGAACATAGTTTAGGGGCCATTACCTCTTCAACTATAGTCATTTTTCTTTCGATTGCAAACGTAACCAGTTTTTCAATGGTGTCATGGTTTAACATAGAAAACTTACCGTTGGCTCTCGATTCTAATCTATCACTCCGATTTGCAAACGGATTTCACTGAAGCTGTAACTTTCATCCCAGAACATAGTTTAGGGGCCATTACCTCTTCAACTATAGTCATTTTTCTTTCGATTGCAAACGTAACCAGTTTTTCAATGGTGTAATGGTTTAACATAGAAAACTTACCGTTGGCTCTCGATTCTAATCTATCACTCCGATTTGCAAACGGATTTCACTGAAGCTGTAACTTTCATCCCAGAACATAGTTTAGGGGCCATTACCTCTTCAACTATAGTCATTTTTCTTTCGATTGCAAACGTAACCAGTTTTTCAATGGTGTAATGGTTTAACATAGAAAACTTACCGTTGGCTCTCGATTCTAATCTATCACTCCGATTTGCAAACGGATTTCACTGAAGCTGTAACTTTCATCCCAGAACATAGTTTAGGGGCCATTACCTCTTCAACTATAGTCATTTTTCTTTCGATTGCAAACGTAACCAGTTTTTCAATGGTGTAATGGTTTAACACAGAAAACTTACCGTTGGCTCTCGATTCTAATCTATCACTCCGATTTGCAAACGGATTTCACTGAAGCTGTAACTTTCATCCCAGAACATAGTTTAGGGGCCATTACCTCTTCAACTATAGTCATTTTTCTTTCGATTGCAAACGTAACCAGTTTTTCAATGGTGTAATGGTTTAACATAGAAAACTTACCGTTGGCTCTCGATTCTAATCTATCACTCCGATTTGCAAACGGATTTCACTGAAGCTGTAACTTTCATCCCAGAACATAGTTTAGGGGCCATTACCTCTTCAACTATAGTCATTTTTCTTTCGATTGCAAACGTAACCAGTTTTTCAATGGTGTAATGGTTTAACACAGAAAACTTACCGTTGGCTCTCGATTCTAATCTATCACTCCGATTTGCAAACGGATTTCACTGAAGCTGTAACTTTCATCCCAGAACATAGTTTAGGGGCCATTACCTCTTCAACTATAGTCATTTTTCTTTCGATTGCAAACGTAACCAGTTTTTCAATGGTGTAATGGTTTAACATAGAAAACTTACCGTTGGCTCTCGATTCTAATCTATCAACCCGATTTGCAAACGGATTTCACTGAAGCTGTAACTTTCATCCCAGAACATAGTTTAGGGGCCATTACCTCTTCAACTATAGTCATTTTTCTTTCGATTGCAAACGTAACCAGTTTTTCAATGGTGTAATGGTTTAACATAGAAAACTTACCGTTGGCTCTCGATTCTAATTTATCACTCCGATTTGCAAACGGATTTCACTGAAGCTGTAACTTTCATCCCAGAACATAGTTTAGGGGCCATTACCTCTTCAACTATAGTCATTTTTCTTTCGATTGCAAACGTAACCAGTTTTTCAATCGTGTAATGGTTTAACACAGAAAACTTACCGTTGGCTCTCGATTCTAATCTATCACTCCGATTTGCAAACGGATTTCACTGAAGCTGTAACTTTCATCCCAGAACATAGTTTAGGGGCCATTACCTCTTCAACTATAGTCATTTTTCTTTCGATTGCAAACGTAACCAGTTTTTCAATGGTGTAATGGTTTAACATAGAAAACTTACCGTTGGCTCTCGATTCTAATCTATCACTCCGATTTGCAAACGGATTTCACTGAAGCTGTAACTTTCATCCCAGAACATAGTTTAGGGGCCATTACCTCTTCAACTATAGTCATTTTTCTTTCGATTGCAAACGTAACCAGTTTTTCAATGGTGTAATGGTTTAACATAGAAAACTTACCGTTGGCTCTCGATTCTAATCTATCACTCCGATTTGCAAACGGATTTCACTGAAGCTGTAACTTTCATCCCAAAACATAGTTTAGGGTCCATTACCTCTTCAACTATAGTCATTTTTCTTTCGATTGCAAACGTAACCAGTTTTTCAATGGTGTAATGGTTTAACATAGAAAACTTACCGTTGGCTCTCGATTCTAATTTATCACTCCGATTTGCAAACGGATTTCACTGAAGCTGTAACTTTCATCCCAGAACATAGTTTAGGGGCCATTACCTCTTCAACTATAGTCATTTTTCTTTCGATTGCAAACGTAACCAGTTTTTCAATGGTGTAATGGTTTAACACAGAAAACTTACCGTTGGCTCTCGATTCTAATCTATCACTCCGATTTGCAAACGGATTTCACTGAAGCTGTAACTTTCATCCCAGAACATAGTTTAGGGGCCATTACCTCTTCAACTATAGTCATTTTTCTTTCGATTGCAAACGTAACCAGTTTTTCAATGGTGTAATGGTTTAACATAGAAAACTTACCGTTGGCTCTCGATTCTAATCTATCACTCCGATTTGCAAACGGATTTCACTGAAGCTGTAACTTTCATCCCAAAACATAGTTTAGGGTCCATTACCTCTTCAACTATAGTCATTTTTCTTTCGATTGCAAACGTAACCAGTTTTTCAATGGTGTAATGGTTTAACATAGAAAACTTACCGTTGGCTCTCGATTCTAATTTATCACTCCGATTTGCAAACGGATTTCACTGAAGCTGTAACTTTCATCCCAGAACATAGTTTAGGGGCCATTACCTCTTCAACTATAGTCATTTTTCTTTCGATTGCAAACGTAACCAGTTTTTCAATGGTGTAATGGTTTAACACAGAAAACTTACCGTTGGCTCTCGATTCTAATCTATCACTCCGATTTGCAAACGGATTTCACTGAAGCTGTAACTTTCATCCCAGAACATAGTTTAGGGGCCATTACCTCTTCAACTATAGTCATTTTTCTTTCGATTGCAAACGTAACCAGTTTTTCAATGGTGTAATGATTTAACACAGAAAACTTACCGTTGGCTCTCGATTCTAATCTATCACTCCGATTTGCAAACGGATTTCACTGAAGCTGTAACGTTCATCCCAGAACATAGTTTAGGGGCCATTACCTCTTCAACTATAGTCATTTTTCTTTCGATTGCAAACGTAACCAGTTTTTCAATGGTGTAATGGTTTAACATAGAAAACTTACCGTTGGCTCTCGATTCTAATCTATCACTCCGATTTGCAAACGGATTTCACTGAAGCTGTAACTTTCATCCCAGAACATAGTTTAGGGGCCATTACCTCTTCAACTATAGTCATTTTTCTTTCGATTGCAAACGTAACCAGTTTTTCAATGGTGTAATGGTTTAACATAGAAAACTTACCGTTGGCTCTCGATTCTAATCTATCACTCCGATTTGCAAACGGATTTCACTGAAGCTGTAACTTTCATCCCAGAACATAGTTTAGGGGCCATTACCTCTTCAACTATAGTCATTTTTCTTTCGATTGCAAACGTAACCAGTTTTTCAATGGTGTAATGGTTTAACACAGAAAACTTACCGTTGGCTCTCGATTCTAATCTATCACTCCGATTTGCAAACGAATTTCACTGAAGCTGTAACTTTCATCCCAGAACATAGTTTAGGGGCCATTACCTCTTCAACTATAGTCATTTTTCTTTCGATTGCAAACGTAACCAGTTTTTCAATGGTGTAATGGTTTAACATAGAAAACTTACCGTTGGCTCTCGATTCTAATCTATCACTCCGATTTGCAAACGGATTTCACTGAAGCTGTAACTTTCATCCCAGAACATAGTTTAGGGGCCATTACCTCTTCAACTATAGTCATTTTTCTTTCGATTGCAAACGTAACCAGTTTTTCAATGGTGTAATGGTTTAACATAGAAAACTTACCGTTGGCTCTCGATTCTAATCTATCACTCCGATTTGCAAACGGATTTCACTGAAGCTGTAACTTTCATCCCAGAACATAGTTTAGGGGCCATTACCTCTTCAACTATAGTCATTTTTCTTTCGATTGCAAACGTAACCAGTTTTTCAATGGTGTAATGGTTTAACATAGAAAACTTACCGTTGGCTCTCGATTCTAATCTATCACTCCGATTTGCAAACGGATTTCACTGAAGCTGTAACTTTCATCCCAGAACATAGTTTAGGGGCCATTACCTCTTCAACTATAGTCATTTTTCTTTCGATTGCAAACGTAACCAGTTTTTCAATGGTGTCATGGTTTAACATAGAAAACTTACCGTTGGCTCTCGATTCTAATCTATCACTCCGATTTGCAAACGGATTTCACTGAAGCTGTAACTTTCATCCCAGAACATAGTTTAGGGGCCATTACCTCTTCAACTATAGTCATTTTTCTTTCGATTGCAAACGTAACCAGTTTTTCAATGGTGTAATGGTTTAACATAGAAAACTTACCGTTGGCTCTCGATTCTAATCTATCACTCCGATTTGCAAACGGATTTCACTGAAGCTGTAACTTTCATCCCAGAACATAGTTTAGGGGCCATTACCTCTTCAACTATAGTCATTTTTCTTTCGATTGCAAACGTAACCAGTTTTTCAATGGTGTAATGGTTTAACATAGAAAACTTACCGTTGGCTCTCGATTCTAATCTATCACTCCGATTTGCAAACGGATTTCACTGAAGCTGTAACTTTCATCCCAGAACATAGTTTAGGGGCCATTACCTCTTCAACTATAGTCATTTTTCTTTCGATTGCAAACGTAACCAGTTTTTCAATGGTGTAATGGTTTAACACAGAAAACTTACCGTTGGCTCTCGATTCTAATCTATCACTCCGATTTGCAAACGGATTTCACTGAAGCTGTAACTTTCATCCCAGAACATAGTTTAGGGGCCATTACCTCTTCAACTATAGTCATTTTTCTTTCGATTGCAAACGTAACCAGTTTTTCAATGGTGTAATGGTTTAACATAGAAAACTTACCGTTGGCTCTCGATTCTAATTTATCACTCCGATTTGCAAACGGATTTCACTGAAGCTGTAACTTTCATCCCAGAACATAGTTTAGGGGCCATTACCTCTTCAACTATAGTCATTTTTCTTTCGATTGCAAACGTAACCAGTTTTTCAATGGTGTAATGGTTTAACACAGAAAACTTACCGTTGGCTCTCGATTCTAATCTATCACTCCGATTTGCAAACGGATTTCACTGAAGCTGTAACTTTCATCCCAGAACATAGTTTAGGGGCCATTACCTCTTCAACTATAGTCATTTTTCTTTCGATTGCAAACGTAACCAGTTTTTCAATGGTGTAATGGTTTAACATAGAAAACTTACCGTTGGCTCTCGATTCTAATCTATCAACCCGATTTGCAAACGGATTTCACTGAAGCTGTAACTTTCATCCCAGAACATAGTTTAGGGGCCATTACCTCTTCAACTATAGTCATTTTTCTTTCGATTGCAAACGTAACCAGTTTTTCAATGGTGTAATGGTTTAACATAGAAAACTTACCGTTGGCTCTCGATTCTAATCTATCACTCCGATTTGCAAACGGATTTCACTGAAGCTGTAACTTTCATCCCAGAACATAGTTTAGGGGCCATTACCTCTTCAACTATAGTCATTTTTCTTTCGATTGCAAACGTAACCAGTTTTTCAATGGTGTAATGGTTTAACATAGAAAACTTACCGTTGGCTCTCGATTCTAATCTATCACTCCGATTTGCAAACGGATTTCACTGAAGCTGTAACTTTCATCCCAGAACATAGTTTAGGGGCCATTACCTCTTCAACTATAGTCATTTTTCTTTCGATTGCAAACGTAACCAGTTTTTCAATGGTGTAATGGTTTAACATAGAAAACTTACCGTTGGCTCTCGATTCTAATCTATCACTCCGATTTGCAAACGGATTTCACTGAAGCTGTAACTTTCATCCCAGAACATAGTTTAGGGGCCATTACCTCTTCAACTATAGTCATTTTTCTTTCGATTGCAAACGTAACCAGTTTTTCAATGGTGTAATGGTTTAACATAGAAAACTTACCGTTGGCTCTCGATTCTAATCTATCACTCCGATTTGCAAACGGATTTCACTGAAGCTGTAACTTTCATCCCAGAACATAGTTTAGGGGCCATTACCTCTTCAACTATAGTCATTTTTCTTTCGATTGCAAACGTAACCAGTTTTTCAATGGTGTAATGGTTTAACATAGAAAACTTACCGTTGGCTCTCGATTCTAATCTATCACTCCGATTTGCAAACGGATTTCACTGAAGCTGTAACTTTCATCCCAGAACATAGTTTAGGGGCCATTACCTCTTCAACTATAGTCATTTTTCTTTCGATTGCAAACGTAACCAGTTTTTCAATGGTGTAATGGTTTAACATAGAAAACTTACCGTTGGCTCTCGATTCTAATCTATCACTCCGATTTGCAAACGGATTTCACTGAAGCTGTAACTTTCATCCCAGAACATAGTTTAGGGGCCATTACCTCTTCAACTATAGTCATTTTTCTTTCGATTGCAAACGTAACCAGTTTTTCAATGGTGTAATGGTTTAACACAGAAAACTTACCGTTGGCTCTCGATTCTAATCTATCACTCCGATTTGCAAACGGATTTCACTGAAGCTGTAACTTTCATCCCAGAACATAGTTTAGGGGCCATTACCTCTTCAACTATAGTCATTTTTCTTTCGATTGCAAACGTAACCAGTTTTTCAATGGTGTAATGGTTTAACACAGAAAACTTACCGTTGGCTCTCGATTCTAATCTATCACTCCGATTTGCAAACGGATTTCACTGAAGCTGTAACTTTCATCCCAGAACATAGTTTAGGGGCCATTACCTCTTCAACTATAGTCATTTTTCTTTCGATTGCAAACGTAACCAGTTTTTCAATGGTGTAATGGTTTAACATAGAAAACTTACCGTTGGCTCTCGATTCAAATCTATCACTCCGATTTGCAAACGGATTTCACTGAAGCTGTAACTTTCATCCCAGAACATAGTTTAGGGGCCATTACCTCTTCAACTATAGTCATTTTTCTTTCGATTGCAAACGTAACCAGTTTTTCAATGGTGTAATGGTTTAACACAGAAAACTTACCGTTGGCTCTCGATTCTAATCTATCACTCCGATTTGCAAACGGATTTCACTGAAGCTGCAACTTTCATCCCAGAACATAGTTTAGGGGCCATTACCTCTTCAACTATAGTCATTTTTCTTTCGATTGCAAACGTAACCAGTTTTTCAATGGTGTAATGGTTTAACATAGAAAACTTACCGTTGGCTCTCGATTCTAATCTATCACTCCGATTTGCAAACGGATTTCACTGAAGCTGTAACTTTCATCCCAGAACATAGTTTAGGGGCCATTACCTCTTCAACTATAGTCATTTTTCTTTCGATTGCAAACGTAACCAGTTTTTCAATGGTGTAATGGTTTAACACAGAAAACTTACCGTTGGCTCTCGATTCTAATCTATCACTCCGATTTGCAAACGGATTTCACTGAAGCTGTAACTTTCATCCCAGAACATAGTTTAGGGGCCATTACCTCTTCAACTATAGTCATTTTTCTTTCGATTGCAAACGTAACCAGTTTTTCAATGGTGTAATGGTTTAACATAGAAAACTTACCGTTGGCTCTCGATTCTAATCTATCACTCCGATTTGCAAACGGATTTCACTGAAGCTGTAACTTTCATCCCAGAACATAGTTTAGGGGCCATTACCTCTTCAACTATAGTCATTTTTCTTTCGATTGCAAACGTAACCAGTTTTTCAATGGTGTAATGGTTTAACATAGAAAACTTACCGTTGGCTCTCGATTCTAATCTATCACTCCGATTTGCAAACGGATTTAACTGAAGCTGTAACTTTCATCCCAGAACATAGTTTAGGGGCCATTACCTCTTCAACTATAGTCATTTTTCTTTCGATTGCAAACGTAACCAGTTTTTCAATGGTGTAATGGTTTAACACAGAAAACTTACCGTTGGCTCTCGATTCTAATCTATCACTCCGATTTGCAAACGGATTTCACTGAAGCTGTAACTTTCATCCCAGAACATAGTTTAGGGGCCATTACCTCTTCAACTATAGTCATTTTTCTTTCGATTGCAAACGTAACCAGTTTTTCAATGGTGTAATGGTTTAACATAGAAAACTTACAGTTGGCTCTCGATTCTAATCTATCACTCCGATTTGCAAACGGATTTCACTGAAGCTGTAACTTTCATCCCAGAACATAGTTTAGGGGCCATTACCTCTTCAACTATAGTCATTTTTCTTTCGATTGCAAACGTAACCAGTTTTTCAATGGTGTAATGGTTTAACATAGAAAACTTACCGTTGGCTCTCGATTCTAATCTATCACTCCGATTTACAAACGGATTTCACTGAAGCTGTAACTTTCATCCCAGAACATAGTTTAGGGGCCATTACCTCTTCAACTATAGTCATTTTTCTTTCGATTGCAAACGTAACCAGTTTTTCAATGGTGTAATGGTTTAACATAGAAAACTTACCGTTGCCTCTCGATTCTAATCTATCACTCCGATTTGCAAACGGATTTCACTGAAGCTGTACCTTTCATCCCAGAACATAGTTTAGGGTCCATTACCTCTTCAACTATAGTCATTTTTCTTTTGATTGCAAACGTAACCAGTTTTTCAATGGTGTAATGGTTTAACATAGAAAACTTACCGTTGGCTCTCGATTCTAATCTATCACTCCGATTTGCAAACGGATTTCACTGAAGCTGTAACTTTCATCCCAGAACATAGTTTAGGGGCCATTACCTCTTCAACTATAGTCATTTTTCTTTCGATTGCAAACGTAACCAGTTTTTCAATGGTGTAATGGTTTAACATAGAAAACTTACCGTTGGCTCTCGATTCTAATCTATCACTCCGATTTGCAAACGGATTTCACTGAAGCTGTAACTTTCATCCCAGAACATAGTTTAGGGGCCATTACCTCTTCAACTATAGTCATTTTTCTTTCGATTGCAAACGTAACCAGTTTTTCAATGGTGTAATGGTTTAACATAGAAAACTTACCGTTGGCTCTCGATTCTAATCTATCACTCCGATTTGCAAACGGATTTCACTGAAGCTGTAACTTTCATCCCAGAACATAGTTTAGGGGCCATTACCTCTTCAACTATAGTCATTTTTCTTTCGATTGCAAACGTAACCAGTTTTTCAATGGTGTAATGGTTTAACATAGAAAACTTACCGTTGGCTCTCGATTCTAATCTATCACTCCGATTTGCAAACGGATTTCACTGAAGCTGTAACTTTCATCCCAAAACATAGTTTAGGGTCCATTACCTCTTCAACTATAGTCATTTTTCTTTCGATTGCAAACGTAACCAGTTTTTCAATGGTGTAATGGTTTAACATAGAAAACTTACCGTTGGCTCTCGATTCTAATCTATCACTCCGATTTGCAAACGGATTTCACTGAAGCTGTAACTTTCATCCCAGAACATAGTTTAGGGTCCATTACCTCTTCAACTATAGTCATTTTTCTTTCGATTGCAAACGTAACCAGTTTTTCAATGGTGTAATGGTTTAACATAGAAAACTTACCGTTGGCTCTCGATTCTAATCTATCACTCCGATTTGCAAACGGATTTCACTGAAGCTGTAACTTTCATCCCAGAACATAGTTTAGGGGCCATTACCTCTTCAACTATAGTCATTTTTCTTTCGATTGCAAACGTAACCAGTTTTTCAATGGTGTAATGGTTTAACATAGAAAACTTACCGTTGGCTCTCGATTCTAATCTATCACTCCGATTTGCAAACGGATTTCACTGAAGCTGTAACTTTCATCCCAGAACATAGTTTAGGGGCCATTACCTCTTCAACTATAGTCATTTTTCTTTCGATTGCAAACGTAACCAGTTTTTCAATGGTGTAATGGTTTAACATAGAAAACTTACCGTTGGCTCTCGATTCTAATCTATCACTCCGATTTGCAAACGGATTTCACTGAAGCTGTAACTTTCATCCCAGAACATAGTTTAGGGGCCATTACCTCTTCAACTATAGTCATTTTTCTTTCGATTGCAAACGTAACCAGTTTTTCAATGGTGTAATGGTTTAACATAGAAAACTTACCGTTGGCTCTCGATTCTAATCTATCACTCCGATTTACAAACGGATTTCACTGAAGCTGTAACTTTCATCCCAGAACATAGTTTAGGGGCCATTACCTCTTCAACTATAGTCATTTTTCTTTCGATTGCAAACGTAACCAGTTTTTCAATGGTGTAATGGTTTAACATAGAAAACTTACCGTTGCCTCTCGATTCTAATCTATCACTCCGATTTGCAAACGGATTTCACTGAAGCTGTACCTTTCATCCCAGAACATAGTTTAGGGTCCATTACCTCTTCAACTATAGTCATTTTTCTTTTGATTGCAAACGTAACCAGTTTTTCAATGGTGTAATGGTTTAACATAGAAAACTTACCGTTGGCTCTCGATTCTAATCTATCACTCCGATTTGCAAACGGATTTCACTGAAGCTGTAACTTTCATCCCAGAACATAGTTTAGGGGCCATTACCTCTTCAACTATAGTCATTTTTCTTTCGATTGCAAACGTAACCAGTTTTTCAATGGTGTAATGGTTTAACATAGAAAACTTACCGTTGGCTCTCGATTCTAATCTATCACTCCGATTTGCAAACGGATTT
Source organism: Hyperolius riggenbachi (assembly GCF_040937935.1). Classification (NCBI taxonomy): domain Eukaryota; kingdom Metazoa; phylum Chordata; class Amphibia; order Anura; family Hyperoliidae; genus Hyperolius; species Hyperolius riggenbachi. The sequence goes on along the minus strand of NC_090647.1, from coordinate 390,766,981 downwards.
CACTGAAGCTGTAACTTTCATCCCAGAACATAGTTTAGGGGCCATTACCTCTTCAACTATAGTCATTTTTCTTTCGATTGCAAACGTAACCAGTTTTTCAATGGTGTAATGGTTTAACATAGAAAACTTACCGTTGGCTCTCGATTCTAATCTATCACTCCGATTTGCAAACGGATTTCACTGAAGCTGTAACTTTCATCCCAGAACATAGTTTAGGGGCCATTACCTCTTCAACTATAGTCATTTTTCTTTCGATTGCAAACGTAACCAGTTTTTCAATGGTGTAATGGTTTAACATAGAAAACTTACCGTTGGCTCTCGATTCTAATCTATCACTCCGATTTGCAAACGGATTTCACTGAAGCTGTAACTTTCATCCCAAAACATAGTTTAGGGTCCATTACCTCTTCAACTATAGTCATTTTTCTTTCGATTGCAAACGTAACCAGTTTTTCAATGGTGTAATGGTTTAACATAGAAAACTTACCGTTGGCTCTCGATTCTAATCTATCACTCCGATTTGCAAACGGATTTCACTGAAGCTGTAACTTTCATCCCAGAACATAGTTTAGGGTCCATTACCTCTTCAACTATAGTCATTTTTCTTTCGATTGCAAACGTAACCAGTTTTTCAATGGTGTAATGGTTTAACATAGAAAACTTACCGTTGGCTCTCGATTCTAATCTATCACTCCGATTTGCAAACGGATTTCACTGAAGCTGTAACTTTCATCCCAGAACATAGTTTAGGGGCCATTACCTCTTCAACTATAGTCATTTTTCTTTCGATTGCAAACGTAACCAGTTTTTCAATGGTGTAATGGTTTAACATAGAAAACTTACCGTTGGCTCTCGATTCTAATCTATCACTCCGATTTGCAAACGGATTTCACTGAAGCTGTAACTTTCATCCCAGAACATAGTTTAGGGGCCATTACCTCTTCAACTATAGTCATTTTTCTTTCGATTGCAAACGTAACCAGTTTTTCAATGGTGTAATGGTTTAACATAGAAAACTTACCGTTGGCTCTCGATTCTAATCTATCACTCCGATTTGCAAACGGATTTCACTGAAGCTGTAACTTTCATCCCAGAACATAGTTTAGGGGCCATTACCTCTTCAACTATAGTCATTTTTCTTTCGATTGCAAACGTAACCAGTTTTTCAATGGTGTAATGGTTTAACATAGAAAACTTACCGTTGGCTCTCGATTCTAATCTATCACTCCGATTTGCAAACGGATTTCACTGAAGCTGTAACTTTCATCCCAAAACATAGTTTAGGGTCCATTACCTCTTCAACTATAGTCATTTTTCTTTCGATTGCAAACGTAACCAGTTTTTCAATGGTGTAATGGTTTAACATAGAAAACTTACCGTTGGCTCTCGATTCTAATTTATCACTCCGATTTGCAAACAGATTTCACTGAAGCTGTAACTTTCATCCCAGAACATAGTTTAGGGGCCATTACCTCTTCAACTATAGTCATTTTTCTTTCGATTGCAAACGTAACCAGTTTTTCAATGGTGTAATGGTTTAACACAGAAAACTTACCGTTGGCTCTCGATTCTAATCTATCACTCCGATTTGCAAACGGATTTCACTGAAGCTGTAACTTTCATCCCAGAACATAGTTTAGGGGCCATTACCTCTTCAACTATAGTCATTTTTCTTTCGATTGCAAACGTAACCAGTTTTTCAATGGTGTAATGATTTAACACAGAAAACTTACCGTTGGCTCTCGATTCTAATCTATCACTCCGATTTGCAAACGGATTTCACTGAAGCTGTAACTTTCATCCCAGAACATAGTTTAGGGGCCATTACCTCTTCAACTATAGTCATTTTTCTTTCGATTGCAAACGTAACCAGTTTTTCAATGGTGTAATGGTTTAACATAGAAAACTTACCGTTGGCTCTCGATTCTAATCTATCACTCCGATTTGCAAACGGATTTCACTGAAGCTGTAACTTTCATCCCAGAACATAGTTTAGGGGCCATTACCTCTTCAACTATAGTCATTTTTCTTTCGATTGCAAACGTAACCAGTTTTTCAATGGTGTAATGGTTTAACATAGAAAACTTACCGTTGGCTCTCGATTCTAATCTATCACTCCGATTTGCAAACGGATTTCACTGAAGCTGTAACTTTCATCCCAGAACATAGTTTAGGGGCCATTACCTCTTCAACTATAGTCATTTTTCTTTCGATTGCAAACGTAACCAGTTTTTCAATGGTGTAATGGTTTAACATAGAAAACTTACCGTTGGCCCTCGATTCTAATCTATCCCTCCGATTTGCAAACGGATTTCACTGAAGCTGTAACTTTCATCCCAGAACATAGTTTAGGGGCCATTACCTCTTCAACTATAGTCATTTTTCTTTCGATTGCAAACGTAACCAGTTTTTCAATGGTGTAATGGTTTAACATAGAATACTTACCGTTGGCTCTCGATTCTAATCTATCACTCCGATTTGCAAACGGATTTCACTGAAGCTGTAACTTTCATCCCAGAACATAGTTTAGGGGCCATTACCTCTTCAACTATAGTCATTTTTCTTTCGATTTCAAACGTAACCAGTTTTTCAATGGTGTAATGGTTTAACACAGAAAACTTACCGTTGGCTCTCGATTCTAATCTATCACTCCGATTTGCAAACGGATTTCACTGAAGCTGTAACTTTCATCCCAGAACATAGTTTAGGGGCCATTACCTCTTCAACTATAGTCATTTTTCTTTCGATTGCAAACATAACCAGTTTTTCAATGGTGTAATGGTTTAACACAGAAAACTTACCGTTGGCTCTCGATTCTAATCTATCACTCCGATTTGCAAACGGATTTCACTGAAGCTGTAACTTTCATCCCAGAACATAGTTTAGGGGCCATTACCTCTTCAACTATAGTCATTTTTCTTTCGATTGCAAACGTAACCAGTTTTTCAATGGTGTAATGGTTTAACATAGAAAACTTACCGTTGGCTCTCGATTCTAATCTATCACTCCGATTTGCAAACGGATTTCACTGAAGCTGTAACTTTCATCCCAGAACATAGTTTAGGGGCCATTACCTCTTCAACTATAGTCATTTTTCTTTCGATTGCAAACGTAACCAGTTTTTCAATGGTGTAATGGTTTAACATAGAAAACTTACCGTTGGCTCTCGATTCTAATCTATCACTCCGATTTGCAAACGGATTTCACTGAAGCTGTAACTTTCATCCCAGAACATAGTTTAGGGGCCATTACCTCTTCAACTATAGTCATTTTTCTTTCGATTGCAAACGTAACCAGTTTTTCAATGGTGTAATGGTTTAACATAGAAAACTTACCGTTGGCTCTCGATTCTAATCTATCACTCCGATTTGCAAACGGATTTCACTGAAGCTGTAACTTTCATCCCAGAACATAGTTTAGGGGCCATTACCTCTTCAACTATAGTCATTTTTCTTTCGATTGCAAACGTAACCAGTTTTTCAATGGTGTAATGGTTTAACACAGAAAACTTACCGTTGGCTCTCGATTCTAATCTATCACTCCGATTTGCAAACGGATTTCACTGAAGCTGTAACTTTCATCCCAGAACATAGTTTAGGGGCCATTACCTCTTCAACTATAGTCATTTTTCTTTCGATTGCAAACGTAACCAGTTTTTCAATGGTGTAATGGTTTAACACAGAAAACTTACCGTTGGCTCTCGATTCTAATCTATCACTCCGATTTGCAAACGGATTTCACTGAAGCTGTAACTTTCATCCCAGAACATAGTTTAGGGGCCATTACCTCTTCAACTATAGTCATTTTTCTTTCGATTGCAAACGTAACCAGTTTTTCAATGGTGTAATGGTTTAACATAGAAAACTTACCGTTGGCTCTCGATTCTAATCTATCACTCCGATTTGCAAACGGATTTCACTGAAGCTGTAACTTTCATCCCAGAACATAGTTTAGGGGCCATTACCTCTTCAACTATAGTCATTTTTCTTTCGATTGCAAACGTAACCAGTTTTTCAATGGTGTAATGGTTTAACACAGAAAACTTACCGTTGGCTCTCGATTCTAATCTATCACTCCGATTTGCAAACGGATTTCACTGAAGCTGTAACTTTCATCCCAGAACATAGTTTAGGGGCCATTACCTCTTCAACTATAGTCATTTTTCTTTCGATTGCAAACGTAACCAGTTTTTCAATGGTGTAATGGTTTAACATAGAAAACTTACCGTTGGCTCTCGATTCTAATCTATCACTCCGATTTGCAAACGGATTTCACTGAAGCTGTAACTTTCATCCCAGAACATAGTTTAGGGGCCATTACCTCTTCAACTATAGTCATTTTTCTTTCGATTGCAAACGTAACCAGTTTTTCAATGGTGTATGGTTTAACACAGAAAACGTACCGTTGGCTCTCGATTCTAATCTATCACTCCGATTTGCAAACGGATTTCACTGAAGCTGTAACTTTCATCCCAGAACATAGTTTAGGGGCCATTACCTCTTCAACTATAGTCATTTTTCTTTCGATTGCAAACGTAACCAGTTTTTCAATGGTGTAATGGTTTAACATAGAAAACTTACCGTTGGCTCTCGATTCTAATCTATCACTCCGATTTGCAAACGGATTTCACTGAAGCTGTAACTTTCATCCCAGAACATAGTTTAGGGGCCATTACCTCTTCAACTATAGTCATTTTTCTTTCGATTGCAAACGTAACCAGTTTTTCAATGGTGTAATGGTTTAACATAGAAAACTTACCGTTGGCTCTCGATTCTAATCTATCACTCCGATTTGCAAACGGATTTCACTGAAGCTGTAACTTTCATCCCAGAACATAGTTTAGGGGCCATTACCTCTTCAACTATAGTCATTTTTCTTTCGATTGCAAACGTAACCAGTTTTTCAATGGTGTAATGGTTTAACATAGAAAACTTACCGTTGGCTCTCGATTCTAATCTATCACTCCGATTTACAAACGGATTTCACTGAAGCTGTAACTTTCATCCCAGAACATAGTTTAGGGGCCATTACCTCTTCAACTATAGTCATTTTTCTTTCGATTGCAAACGTAACCAGTTTTTCAATGGTGTAATGGTTTAACATAGAAAACTTACCGTTGGCTCTCGATTCTAATCTATCACTCCGATTTGCAAACGGATTTCACTGAAGCTGTAACTTTCATCCCAGAACATAGTTTAGGGGCCATTACCTCTTCAACTATAGTCATTTTTCTTTTGATTGCAAACGTAACCAGTTTTTCAATGGTGTAATGGTTTAACATAGAAAACTTACCGTTGGCTCTCGATTCTAATCTATCACTCCGATTTGCAAACGGATTTCACTGAAGCTGTAACTTTCATCCCAGAACATAGTTTAGGGGCCATTACCTCTTCAACTATAGTCATTTTTCTTTCGATTGCAAACGTAACCAGTTTTTCAATGGTGTAATGGTTTAACATAGAAAACTTACCGTTGGCTCTCGATTCTAATCTATCACTCCGATTTGCAAACGGATTTCACTGAAGCTGTAACTTTCATCCCAGAACATAGTTTAGGGGCCATTACCTCTTCAACTATAGTCATTTTTCTTTCGATTGCAAACGTAACCAGTTTTTCAATGGTGTAATGGTTTAACATAGAAAACTTACCGTTGGCTCTCGATTCTAATCTATCACTCCGATTTGCAAACGGATTTCACTGAAGCTGTAACTTTCATCCCAGAACATAGTTTAGGGGCCATTACCTCTTCAACTATAGTCATTTTTCTTTCGTTTCAAGGGTGTTTATTGAAGTAATATCACATGAACAAAACAAATACGTTCAAATATTCCCCACATGCGGGGAGTAGCAAATAAAAGCTTACCATGTGAGCAAATCATTGCCAATCCGAGATTTCAACCCTGCAATCTAAACATATAACATAACTATAACCCAGATTGTTTAACCCTAATTTTATCAACTGTTTGGGGTAGAGGGGTAGGGAAAGAAGAGGAAGGACAAGGGGAAAAGGGATGGGATCCAGGGACGCACCTAGAGTGGATAGACCACGGCATGCCATAGGTAACGTCCGGGGGGAAGAGAGGGAAAGAAAGGGAAAAGGGAAAGATACGAGTTGAGCTAACGTAACTTCACACTCAGGGTAACACAGCCGTGGTACCACCCCCCATCACGCAATCCCGCGCGATATCTTCTTGGTGTCAGAGGAAAAGCAAATACATGTAGAGGCGTAGAATCATAGGGCTCCCTGAACGGGTCAAGGATCAAAAGACATGGAGAACATGTGAAAGGCCCAGGTTCTCTTGCCAGTCTATCCACAGATCCCACACTTTATAAAAGCTTTCCATGCAATCCGGGGATGTATGTCTTGCCCCGATCGGTGCAGTATTTCAGCGGCAGTCAAGCTGGGAAGCAGGAGCTCAGTGAAGGTGCATCCACTTCAGTAAGCGCCTCACTAGCGCCCCCCGTCATTTTTCTTTCGATTGCAAACGTAACCAGTTTTTCAATGGTGTAATGGTTTAACATAGAAAACTTACCGTTGGCTCTCGATTCTAATCTATCACTCCGATTTGCAAACGGATTTCACTGAAGCTGTAACTTTCATCCCAGAACATAGTTTAGGGGCCATTACCTCTTCAACTATAGTCATTTTTCTTTCGATTGCAAACGTAACCAGTTTTTCAATGGTGTAATGGTTTAACACAGAAAACTTACCGTTGGCTCTCGATTCTAATCTATCACTCCGATTTGCAAACGGATTTCACTGAAGCTGTAACTTTCATCCCAAAACATAGTTTAGGGTCCATTACCTCTTCAACTATAGTCATTTTTCTTTCGATTGCAAACGTAACCAGTTTTTCAATGGTGTAATGGTTTAACATAGAAAACTTACCGTTGGCTCTCGATTCTAATTTATCACTCCGATTTGCAAACGGATTTCACTGAAGCTGTAACTTTCATCCCAGAACATAGTTTAGGGGCCATTACCTCTTCAACTATAGTCATTTTTCTTTCGATTGCAAACGTAACCAGTTTTTCAATGGTGTAATGGTTTAACACAGAAAACTTACCGTTGGCTCTCGATTCTAATCTATCACTCCGATTTGCAAACGGATTTCACTGAAGCTGTAACTTTCATCCCAGAACATAGTTTAGGGGCCATTACCTCTTCAACTATAGTCATTTTTCTTTCGATTGCAAACGTAACCAGTTTTTCAATGGTGTAATGGTTTAACATAGAAAACTTACCGTTGGCTCTCGATTCTAATCTATCACTCCGATTTGCAAACGGATTTCACTGAAGCTGTAACTTTCATCCCAGAACATAGTTTAGGGGCCATTACCTCTTCAACTATAGTCATTTTTCTTTCGATTGCAAACGTAACCAGTTTTTCAATGGTGTAATGGTTTAACACAGAAAACTTACCGTTGGCTCTCGATTCTAATCTATCACTCCGATTTGCAAACGGATTTCACTGAAGCTGTAACTTTCATCCCAGAACATAGTTTAGGGGCCATTACCTCTTCAACTATAGTCATTTTTCTTTCGATTGCAAACGTAACCAGTTTTTCAATGGTGTAATGGTTTAACATAGAAAACTTACCGTTGGCTCTCGATTCTAATCTATCACTCCGATTTGCAAACGGATTTCACTGAAGCTGTAACTTTCATCCCAGAACATAGTTTAGGGGCCATTACCTCTTCAACTATAGTCATTTTTCTTTAAATTGCAAACGTAACCAGTTTTTCAATGGTGTAATGGTTTAACATAGAAAACTTACCGTTGGCTCTCGATTCTAATCTATCACTCCGATTTGCAAACGGATTTCACTGAAGCTGTAACTTTCATCCCAGAACATAGTTTAGGGGCCATTACCTCTTCAACTATAGTCATTTTTCTTTCGATTGCAAACGTAACCAGTTTTTCAATGGTGTAATGGTTTAACATAGAAAACTTACCGTTGGCTCTCGATTCTAATCTATCACTCCGATTTGCAAACGGATTTCACTGAAGCTGTAACTTTCATCCCAGAACATAGTTTAGGGGCCATTACCTCTTCAACTATAGTCATTTTTCTTTCGATTGCAAACGTAACCAGTTTTTCAATGGTGTAATGGTTTAACACAGAAAACTTACCGTTGGCTCTCGATTCTAATCTATCACTCCGATTTGCAAACGGATTTCACTGAAGCTGTAACTTTCATCCCAGAACATAGTTTAGGGGCCATTACCTCTTCAACTATAGTCATTTTTCTTTCGATTGCAAACGTAACCAGTTTTTCAATGGTGTAATGATTTAACACAGAAAACTTACCGTTGGCTCTCGATTCTAATCTATCACTCCGATTTGCAAACGGATTTCACTGAAGCTGTAACTTTCATCCCAGAACATAGTTTAGGGGCCATTACCTCTTCAACTATAGTCATTTTTCTTTCGATTGCAAACGTAACCAGTTTTTCAATGGTGTAATGGTTTAACATAGAAAACTTACCGTTGGCTCTCGATTCTAATCTATCACTCCGATTTGCAAACGGATTTCACTGAAGCTGTAACTTTCATCCCAGAACATAGTTTAGTGGCCATTACCTCTTCAACTATAGTCATTTTTCTTTCGATTGCAAACGTAACCAGTTTTTCAATGGTGTAATGGTTTAACATAGAAAACTTACCGTTGGCTCTCGATTCTAATCTATCACTCCGATTTGCAAACGGATTTCACTGAAGCTGTAACTTTCATCCCAGAACATAGTTTAGGGGCCATTACCTCTTCAACTATAGTCATTTTTCTTTCGATTGCAAACGTAACCAGTTTTTCAATGGTGTAATGGTTTAACATAGAAAACTTACCGTTGGCTCTCGATTCTAATCTATCCCTCCGATTTGCAAACGGATTTCACTGAAGCTGTAACTTTCATCCCAGAACATAGTTTAGGGGCCATTACCTCTTCAACTATAGTCATTTTTCTTTCGATTGCAAACGTAACCAGTTTTTCAATGGTGTAATGGTTTAACATAGAAAACTTACCGTTGGCTCTCGATTCTAATCTATCACTCCGATTTGCAAACGGATTTCACTGAAGCTGTAACTTTCATCCCAGAACATAGTTTAGGGGCCATTACCTCTTCAACTATAGTCATTTTTCTTTCGATTTCAAAAGTAACCAGTTTTTCAATGGTGTAATGGTTTAACACAGAAAACTTACCGTTGGCTCTCGATTCTAATCTATCACTCCGATTTGCAAACGGATTTCACTGAAGCTGTAACTTTCATCCCAGAACATAGTTTAGGGGCCATTACCTCTTCAACTATAGTCATTTTTCTTTCGATTGCAAACATAACCAGTTTTTCAATGGTGTAATGGTTTAACACAGAAAACTTACCGTTGGCTCTCGATTCTAATCTATCACTCCGATATGCAAACGGATTTCACTGAAGCTGTAACTTTCATCCCAGAACATAGTTTAGGGGCCATTACCTCTTCAACTATAGTCATTTTTCTTTCGATTGCAAACGTAACCAGTTTTTCAATGGTGTAATGGTTTAACATAGAAAACTTACCGTTGGCTCTCGATTCTAATCTATCACTCCGATTTGCAAACGGATTTCACTGAAGCTGTAACTTTCATCCCAGAACATAGTTTAGGGGCCATTACCTCTTCAACTATAGTCATTTTTCTTTCGATTGCAAACGTAACCAGTTTTTCAATGGTGTAATGGTTTAACATAGAAAACTTACCGTTGGCTCTCGATTCTAATCTATCACTCCGATTTGCAAACGGATTTCACTGAAGCTGTAACTTTCATCCCAGAACATAGTTTAGGGGCCATTACCTCTTCAACTATAGTCATTTTTCTTTCGATTGCAAACGTAACCAGTTTTTCAATGGTGTAATGGTTTAACATAGAAAACTTACCGTTGGCTCTCGATTCTAATCTATCACTCCGATTTGCAAACGGATTTCACTGAAGCTGTAACTTTCATCCCAGAACATAGTTTAGGGGCCATTACCTCTTCAACTATAGTCATTTTTCTTTCGATTGCAAACGTAACCAGTTTTTCAATGGTGTAATGGTTTAACACAGAAAACTTACCGTTGGCTCTCGATTCTAATCTATCACTCCGATTTGCAAACGGATTTCACTGAAGCTGTAACTTTCATCCCAGAACATAGTTTAGGGGCCATTACCTCTTCAACTATAGTCATTTTTCTTTCGATTGCAAACGTAACCAGTTTTTCAATGGTGTAATGGTTTAACACAGAAAACTTACCGTTGGCTCTCGATTCTAATCTATCACTCCGATTTGCAAACGGATTTCACTGAAGCTGTAACTTTCATCCCAGAACATAGTTTAGGGGCCATTACCTCTTCAACTATAGTCATTTTTCTTTCGATTGCAAACGTAACCAGTTTTTCAATGGTGTAATGGTTTAACATAGAAAACTTACCGTTGGCTCTCGATTCTAATCTATCACTCCGATTTGCAAACGGATTTCACTGAAGCTGTAACTTTCATCCCAGAACATAGTTTAGGGGCCATTACCTCTTCAACTATAGTCATTTTTCTTTCGATTGCAAACGTAACCAGTTTTTCAATGGTGTAATGGTTTAACATAGAAAACTTACCGTTGGCTCTCGATTCTAATCTATCACTCCGATTTGCAAACGGATTTCACTGAAGCTGTAACTTTCATCCCAGAACATAGTTTAGGGGCCATTACCTCTTCAACTATAGTCATTTTTCTTTCGATTGCAAACGTAACCAGTTTTTCAATGGTGTAATGGTTTAACATAGAAAACTTACCGTTGGCTCTCGATTCTAATCTATCACTCCGATTTGCAAACGGATTTCACTGAAGCTGTAACTTTCATCCCAGAACATAGTTTAGGGGCCATTACCTCTTCAACTATAGTCATTTTTCTTTCGATTGCAAACGTAACCAGTTTTTCAATGGTGTAATGGTTTAACACAGAAAACTTACCGTTGGCTCTCGATTCTAATCTATCACTCCGATTTGCAAACGGATTTCACTGAAGCTGTAACTTTCATCCCAGAACATAGTTTAGGGGCCATTACCTCTTCAACTATAGTCATTTTTCTTTCGATTGCAAACGTAACCAGTTTTTCAATGGTGTAATGGTTTAACACAGAAAACTTACCGTTGGCTCTCGATTCTAATCTATCACTCCGATTTGCAAACGGATTTCACTGAAGCTGTAACTTTCATCCCAGAACATAGTTTAGGGGCCATTACCTCTTCAACTATAGTCATTTTTCTTTCGATTGCAAACGTAACCAGTTTTTCAATGGTGTAATGGTTTAACATAGAAAACTTACCGTTGGCTCTCGATTCTAATCTATCACTCCGATTTGCAAACGGATTTCACTGAAGCTGTAACTTTCATCCCAGAACATAGTTTAGGGGCCATTACCTCTTCAACTATAGTCATTTTTCTTTCGATTGCAAACGTAACCAGTTTTTCAATGGTGTAATGGTTTAACACAGAAAACTTACCGTTGGCTCTCGATTCTAATCTATCACTCCGATTTGCAAACGGATTTCACTGAAGCTGTAACTTTCATCCCAGAACATAGTTTAGGGGCCATTACCTCTTCAACTATAGTCATTTTTCTTTCGATTGCAAACGTAACCAGTTTTTCAATGGTGTAATGGTTTAACATAGAAAACTTACCGTTGGCTCTCGATTCTAATCTATCACTCCGATTTGCAAACGGATTTCACTGAAGCTGTAACTTTCATCCCAGAACATAGTTTAGGGGCCATTACCTCTTCAACTATAGTCATTTTTCTTTCGATTGCAAACGTAACCAGTTTTTCAATGGTGTAATGGTTTAACACAGAAAACTTACCGTTGGCTCTCGATTCTAATCTATCACTCCGATTTGCAAACGGATTTCACTGAAGCTGTAACTTTCATCCCAGAACATAGTTTAGGGGCCATTACCTCTTCAACTATAGTCATTTTTCTTTCGATTGCAAACGTAACCAGTTTTTCAATGGTGTAATGGTTTAACATAGAAAACTTACCGTTGGCTCTCGATTCTAATCTATCACTCCGATTTGCAAACGGATTTCACTGAAGCTGTAACTTTCATCCCAGAACATAGTTTAGGGGCCATTACCTCTTCAACTATAGTCATTTTTCTTTCGATTGCAAACGTAACCAGTTTTTCAATGGTGTAATGGTTTAACATAGAAAACTTACCGTTGGCTCTCGATTCTAATCTATCACTCCGATTTGCAAACGGATTTCACTGAAGCTGTAACTTTCATCCCAGAACATAGTTTAGGGGCCATTACCTCTTCAACTATAGTCATTTTTCTTTCGTTTCAAGGGTGTTTATTAAGAAAAATCACATGACAATACAGGTGAGATCGTATATTCCCCACATGCGGGGAGTTTCAAATAATTGCTTATCACGTGAACTAACCATTGCCAATCAAAAACTTTCAAGTTAAAAAGTAATGAATATATCAAATCTAAATGTTGATTGTAAGATTCTAAATTTTTCGTCTTTATGAACATGGAAAAGGGGAAGAATGGGTGGGGAGAAGGGAGGAAGAGCTGAGGGTGGGGAGGGATGGGGAATATAGGGATGCACCTAGGGTGGAAGTCCACATCATGCCATAGGTGACATCCCAGGATAGAAAAGGGTAGAGAAGGGGTAGGGAAAGAGTGAGTTGAGAAAGCATGTTATTCCAACAGTAATCACATTGCCGACATGCCACCCCCCGTGCCCCCAACAGGAAGCAACGCCCCCATTCTGTCAGAGGAAAAGCATATTAGTAAAATGTATAACTCCAACGAGAGTGTATAGGAAATTAGAATGTATGGAGAACATGGAAAAGGCCAAGATTCTCCTGCCAGTCAATCCATGGATCCCACACTTTATAAAAGTTTTCTAGGGTGTCAAAGATCTTAGCCCGTATGTGCTCCGATGCCATGGTGTTGTTGAGTTCCCTGAAGACTGCTTCCACCGATAAGCATTTTTTCCTCCAATTACGTGCTAAATGCCTTTTAGCCTGTGCTGCAGTATATTGAATGAATTTATGTGTGGCATATTTAAGCGCAGCAGGTCTATTTCCAAGCAGTAGGACGGAGGGGTCTAGATCTGTTTGGATTTTGGTGATTAATTTGATCTTAGACCACACACCCTTCCAAAATTGTTGTGCTTTTGGGCAGGCCCACCAAGTGTGCCATAGATCTCCAGTTTGATTGCATTTGCGAAAGCATAGATCCGTGGAGGAAGGATTAAAAAGATTTAGCTTATAAGGAGTAAGATAAACTCTGTGGAGCAGCTTCAGGGATGTCTCGATTGACGAGTAGAACAAGGAGCCTCGCATCAATGAGGTACAGCAGTGGGCCCATCTAGCTTCAGTGAGCTCGAATCCACACTCTCTCTCCCAGTCAAGCTGGGGCTTAAGTTTGCCATCCAGGACCGGGTGAGAGAGCATGGAATATACGTCTGATATGAATCCTCTATCCATGGGTCGATTTTTACACCTGATTTCAAATGGCGAGTATGTTAAAATAGTCTTGTAAGGATCTAAGGTGTTCAGATATTTAAAGATCTCATAAAGCCTGTCCAACTCTGCCTTAGGGATTCCATATTTTTCACAGAATTGTCTCGGTGTGCATATCTTAAAAGCTAATAAGAATTTTCCCACCCTGGTCAGCCCATTTTGGATCCACCATTTATATTGAGCTGGTTTTAGGCCTGGAGGGAAATCAGGGTTAGATATAATACTAGTCATGCAAGAGACCTGTGATTGTAAAGTGTATATGTGTCTGGATTTAGACCATAGACTTAGGGCATATGCTGAGATAGGGGAGGCTTTAGCAATCTTATGTAAGGGAATGGTGCGCGCCCACATGAGTCCTGCCATGGATGAGGGGGTCACCAAAAGAGATTCTATTTCGACCCATAGAGGAGCCACCTCTGTGGGGACATTGACACTTGCTAGCTGGGTGAGTCTCGCTGCTTTATAGTAGTTAAAGAGTAGTGGGGCATTCAGGCCCCCGAGATCCCTGGATCTAGCCAAAGTTATGTACTTGATCCTGGCCTTTCGGTTTCTCCAGATGAAACGTTGAATTAATGTTTGCAAACGTTGTATCGGTCCTTTCGTAATTGAGATAGGTATGGTTCTAAAGAGGTACAACAATCTTGGTAATAATGTCATCCTGACCGCTGCTACTCTTCCCAACATTGAAAGGGGATAGTCAGTCCAGGTCTCCAAGTCCTTGGCTAATTTAGTATACATGGGTGGATAATTAGTAGGATATAAATTTTGTGGATCTACTGTTAATTTAATGCCCAGGTAATTAATGTATTTAGGTTGATAGGTGAGTCCGAAAGAGTTTGCCAAAGCTGTTGCCTGGGCTTGGGGGGTGTGGGACATCATTAATTCGGATTTGTCTAAATTTAATTTAAATCCGGAGAAGGTCGAAAAGTGCTTTATTTCGTCTATAAGTTTTGGGATTGACGTATGAGGAGACGTCAAGGTCAGGAGTATATCGTCGGCGAAGAGTGATAGTTTGTATTCCTTTGATTTGATTTTCACCCCCGAGATCTCAGGTGTTCTCCTTATTTTCTCCGCCAAAGGCTCCATGACCAGTGCAAAGATCCCTGGGGAGAGAGGACATCCCTGCCTTGTACCTCTCTGGATTGGGAAAGTGGTTCTCAAAGAGGCAGGCATTTTGAGGGCAGCCGAGGGGGAAGAGTATAGGGCCCTTATCGCGTTTAGGTAGTTTCCCCCAATTCCGTACTGTTGCAATACCGCCAACATGTATGGCCACTTAATAAGGTCAAAGGCCTTTTCCATATCTAAAGATAGGGTGGCCATACATGTTGCCGTTCGTTTACAAAAGTGTTGTAAGTTGACAATTTTCCTGATATTGTCAGGTGCTTGTCTCATTGGGATGAAGCCTACTTGATCCCTATTAATAAGTGCTGGCAAAATTTTGTTGATTCTCTCTGCTAGGATGGAGGTAAACATTTTGTAGTCCACTCCCAAAAGGGAGATTGGACGATAGTTTTTGGGGAGTAGTGGGTCTCTCTGGGGTTTTGGAATGACGACAATTGCCGAGGATAGGAATTCGGATGGGGGAGTATTGCCTTTCAGAATATGATTATAGAATTTAAGTAAGTGGGGTGAAAGAGTTGTCTCAAATTTTTTGTAATAAAGGGCCGTTAGGCCATCTGGTCCGGGAGCCTTTGAGCGCTTAGTCTTTTTAATCGCTTGGTGAAGTTCCTCTAGGGAGATGTCTGCATTGAGCATAGTTAATGTGGCATCAGTTAGTCTTTTTTTAACGGTGTCATCTAAGTACTGTTGTCTTTGTCGGGAGTGGGAGTTTGGGGAGTCATCAGAATATAGATTCTTGTAGTATTCTGAGAAGGTATCATAGATTTTGTCGGGGCTAGATGTAATCTTCCCATTCTTGTCCCTAATTTTAACCACTCTATTGATAGATTGCTGCGCTCTTAGCTTGGATGCTAACCATCTTTTCGGTTTATTGATCTGGTCATATGCTGTAGCTGCTGACCAGCGTAGGGCTTTTTCTACCTCAGAATTGAGTATGACGTCTAGTTGGAGTTGGAGATCCTGTATCTGCTTGAGTAGGTATCTAGAGGGTTGAATCTGATTGGCCAAATGGAGTTTTAAGATTTTATACTCTAAATTGGATAGGACTTCCTTCCTTTCTTTTTTAAATTTGGAGGCGATCTGGATGAAGTTGCCTCTTATGACGGCCTTATGGGCAAGCCACACCATGGCCGGTGAAATCTCATCCGAGGCATTATGGAGGAAGTAGTCATCCAGAGAGGATTCCACTTTCGCAAAGATTTCCGTATTATATAATAATGATTCATTCAATCGCCAGGGTGATTTTTGAGTTGTGGGGGTCAAGGAGTGGAATGATGCTAGGACAGGATCATGGTCTGACCATGGGCACAATAATATCCTGGAGCATATTAAAGAAGGAACTGAGTGAGCAGAAACTAAGATCAGGTCGATTCTTGAGTAAGAATTGTGTGGTGCGGACATGTGCGTGTACCCCTTTTTTTCGCCATTATATTCCCTCCATATGTCCGTGAGTGAATGAAGCTTTAGTAATTTGTCAAAGAATTGGGTAATTCTTTTGGCATCAGAGGGGCGTACAGGGTGTGTTCTATCTCGAGAATTATTAGGGGCCATATTAAAGTCCCCTGCCCAAATAAGGGAATCATAATTTAGCGTTACCAAGAGGTCCGATATCTTAGAGGCTACTAGAAGAGATTTATCTGGGGGGGCATACATGTTGACTATGCACAAAATTTTGTCTTGGTGCCGCCCCAGTAGAATATTATGGGTGCCTTCATCATCTTTGATATGTGTTATTAATTCGAACGGGAAAGAGTTTGCCAACATGGTCATAACTCCTCTCTGTTTTTTGCCATAATTAGAGAGGAATATCCTCTGATATTGGGTGTGAAAGAATTTGGGATGGGACTTATCGGTGAAATGGGTTTCTTGAATGCATATCACATCTGGGTGGAGTCTTACTAGTTCTGTGATTGCCTTTTTCCTTTTGTGGGGAGAATTGAGGCCTCTGACGTTATGGCTAATCACATTATATGGTTTAGTGCTCGTCATGGGTAGTGATATATCCAAGTAGTTGTGTTATGAGCACATGTACCTGAGCATATTAAGGCAATGCGAACTATCGAGCCCCGGGTGGGAAGCAAGCGGCAGCAAAGGGGGGAGGAAAGTGAATTCTCAACTCTTGGGGAATGGGAATGAGTTATACATACCAGTGTACAATCTGGGGGGGAAGGAGAAGCACAAGTGTGCAGAAGTAATGACTGAAAAAGAGCCCACACTATCAGCGTGGGCCGTAGTCCAGGCATCACCCTAAGCTTGGGGGACAGCAACAGTGGTCCCAGCTTGATCTGCCTTATAACCTAGAGAAAAAAAAAACATATTAAGTCAATACACCAGGCATCGGGGCATATGTGGCACCAACACGTCCTGAGGACAACTAATTAACTGTTAACTTAAGCATAATACAACATATATCACCCAAGAGGGCGAGGATCATATATAGTCTGGAGAAACCGTCCTTCCAGATTCGAACTTGGTAGCTCGTGTTGAAGCAGTGATGAGAGTGTTATGCCCAACAGCCTAGAAGAGGGCGTCATCCGGTTATTAAAAAACCGAAGGAAACAATATAGTCTTAGATGAAAATGTAGGGAATGTCATCCGATAAATATGCTATGAGAGCATTACCCACATCATAAAGGGGTTTCATTATCGAATATCCCAGGAGAGAATTACGTCAAGAGAGGCTTATAAGATCGAACCAGCTCTGGTCAGGCGGCATCCATATCAAGGGCCCTTGGTCGTATAGATGAGGATCCTCTTGCAGTGGTCCAAGATTGGACTGGCCTCCCAGTACGTCTGGGTTTAGGCTGTTGGTTCGGAGGCGTAGGTAGGGTAAAGGGTATGTCCGCTTCTGTTAGAATTTTGGCGACCTCTTCTGGCCTCTTGCAGGTATGGATTTTATTGTTGATTTTGAAGGTGATCATGAAGGGGAATCCCCATCTGTAGCGTATGTCTTGTTGTTGTAAGGCTAGTGTGTATGGCCTCATCTCTCGTCGCTTGAGTATGGTGGTTGGGGCCAGATCCGCAAATATTTGAACGGAGGTCGGGACGTCCGGAAGAGTTGTCAAGCCCCGAGCAGCCAACAGGATCTTGTCTCGGATATCCTCAGAGTAAAATTTTGCAATGATGTCTCTGGGTAGCTCTGGATTGCGCATTTTAACCAAGGATCTATGGATGCGGACCACTCGGAGTTGCGCAGAGTCGAGATGTGGCAGGAGGGCCCCAAAGAGGTTCGCTGCTACCGCTTCTAGGTCCGTGAACGATTCCGGGAGACCCCGCAGACGTACATTGGAGCGACGGCTCCTGTTCTCCAAATCCTCCAGTTTGGCTTCCGCCTCGTCCAGGCGTTCGTCGTGTTCATCTATTTTGAGCCTGTCCTCATTGATTGCTTTTACCATCTCGTCTGATTGGTGTTCTAAAATATCAACTCGTTGACCTACATCCGCAATCTGTTCAGATAGCTCATTGACCGCCCCACGAAGCTCTTCTTTAAATACAGACCGCATCATTGCCATCAGTTGCTCCGTAGACATTCCGGTTGGCAAATTTTCTGCATGTGGAGGGAGTCCAGAGATCTGTTGAGGTGAATCCGGGGATATATATCTTGCCCCGATCGGTGCAGTATTGCTGTGGCAATCAAGCTGGGAAGCAGGAGCTCACTGGAGATGCATCCACTTCAGTAAGCGCCTCACTAGCGCCCCCCGTCATTTTTCTTTCGATTGCAAACGTAACCAGTTTTTCAATGGTGTCATGGTTTAACATAGAAAACTTACCGTTGGCTCTCGATTCTAATCTATCACTCCGATTTGCAAACGGATTTCACTGAAGCTGTAACTTTCATCCCAGAACATAGTTTAGGGGCCATTACCTCTTCAACTATAGTCATTTTTCTTTCGATTGCAAACGTAACCAGTTTTTCAATGGTGTAATGGTTTAACACAGAAAACTTACCGTTGGCTCTCGATTCTAATCTATCACTCCGATTTGCAAACGGATTTCACTGAAGCTGTAACTTTCATCCCAGAACATAGTTTAGGGGCCATTACCTCTTCAACTATAGTCATTTTTCTTTCGATTGCAAACGTAACCAGTTTTTCAATGGTGTAATGGTTTAACATAGAAAACTTACCGTTGGCTCTCGATTCTAATCTATCACTCCGATTTGCAAACGGATTTCACTGAAGCTGTAACTTTCATCCCAGAACATAGTTTAGGGGCCATTACCTCTTCAACTATAGTCATTTTTCTTTCGATTGCAAACGTAACCAGTTTTTCAATGGTGTCATGGTTTAACATAGAAAACTTACCGTTGGCTCTCGATTCTAATCTATCACTCCGATTTGCAAACGGATTTCACTGAAGCTGTAACTTTCATCCCAGAACATAGTTTAGGGGCCATTACCTCTTCAACTATAGTCATTTTTCTTTCGATTGCAAACGTAACCAGTTTTTCAATGGTGTAATGGTTTAACATAGAAAACTTACCTTTGGCTCTCGATTCTAATCTATCACTCCGATTTGCAAACGGATTTCACTGAAGCTGTAACTTTCATCCCAGAACATAGTTTAGGGGCCATTACCTCTTCAACTATAGTCATTTTTCTTTCGATTGCAAACGTAACCAGTTTTTCAATGGTGTAATGGTTTAACATAGAAAACTTACCGTTGGCTCTCGATTCTAATCTATCACTCCGATTTGCAAACGGATTTCACTGAAGCTGTAACTTTCATCCCAGAACATAGTTTAGGGGCCATTACCTCTTCAACTATAGTCATTTTTCTTTCGATTGCAAACGTAACCAGTTTTTCAATGGTGTCATGGTTTAACATAGAAAACTTACCGTTGGCTCTCGATTCTAATCTATCACTCCGATTTGCAAACGGATTTCACTGAAGCTGTAACTTTCATCCCAGAACATAGTTTAGGGGCCATTACCTCTTCAACTATAGTCATTTTTCTTTCGATTGCAAACGTAACCAGTTTTTCAATGGTGTAATGGTTTAACACAGAAAACTTACCGTTGGCTCTCGATTCTAATCTATCACTCCGATTTGCAAACGGATTTCACTGAAGCTGTAACTTTCATCCCAGAACATAGTTTAGGGGCCATTACCTCTTCAACTATAGTCATTTTTCTTTCGATTGCAAACGTAACCAGTTTTTCAATGGTGTAATGGTTTAACATAGAAAACTTACCGTTGGCTCTCGATTCTAATCTATCACTCCGATTTGCAAACGGATTTCACTGAAGCTGTAAATTTCATCCCAGAACATAGTTTAGGGGCCATTACCTCTTCAACTATAGTCATTTTTCTTTCGATTGCAAACGTAACCAGTTTTTCAAAGGTGTAATGGTTTAACATAGAAAACTTACCGTTGGCTCTCGATTCTAATCTATCACTCCGATTTGCAAACGGATTTCACTGAAGCTGTAACTTTCATCCCAGAACATAGTTTAGGGGCCATTACCTCTTCAACTATAGTCATTTTTCTTTCGATTGCAAACGTAACCAGTTTTTCAATGGTGTCATGGTTTAACATAGAAAACTTACCGTTGGCTCTCGATTCTAATCTATCACTCCGATTTGCAAACGGATTTCACTGAAGCTGTAACTTTCATCCCAGAACATAGTTTAGGGGCCATTACCTCTTCAACTATAGTCATTTTTCTTTCGATTGCAAATGTAACCAGTTTTTCAATGGTGTAATGGTTTAACACAGAAAACTTACCGTTGGCTCTCGATTCTAATCTATCACTCCGATTTGCAAACGGATTTCACTGAAGCTGTAACTTTCATCCCAGAACATAGTTTAGGGGCCATTACCTCTTCAACTATAGTCATTTTTCTTTCGATTGCAAACGTAACCAGTTTTTCAATGGTGTAATGGTTTAACATAGAAAACTTACCGTTGGCTCTCGATTCTAATCTATCACTCCGATTTGCAAACGGATTTCACTGAAGCTGTAACTTTCATCCCAGAACATAGTTTAGGGGCCATTACCTCTTCAACTATAGTCATTTTTCTTTCGATTGCAAACGTAACCAGTTTTTCAATGGTGTCATGGTTTAACATAGAAAACTTACCGTTGGCTCTCGATTCTAATCTATCACTCCGATTTGCAAACGGATTTCACTGAAGCTGTAACTTTCATCCCAGAACATAGTTTAGGGGCCATTACCTCTTCAACTATAGTCATTTTTCTTTCGATTGCAAACGTAACCAGTTTTTCAATGGTGTAATGGTTTAACATAGAAAACTTACCGTTGGCTCTCGATTCTAATCTATCACTCCGATTTGCAAACGGATTTCACTGAAGCTGTAACTTTCATCCCAGAACATAGTTTAGGGGCCATTACCTCTTCAACTATAGTCATTTTTCTTTCGATTGCAAACGTAACCAGTTTTTCAATGGTGTAATGGTTTAACATAGAAAACTTACCGTTGGCTCTCGATTCTAATCTATCACTCCGATTTGCAAACGGATTTCACTGAAGCTGTAACTTTCATCCCAGAACATAGTTTAGGGGCCATTACCTCTTCAACTATAGTCATTTTTCTTTCGATTGCAAACGTAACCAGTTTTTCAATGGTGTAATGGTTTAACATAGAAAACTTACCGTTGGCTCTCGATTCTAATCTATCACTCCGATTTGCAAACGGATTTCACTGAAGCTGTAACTTTCATCCCAGAACATAGTTTAGGGGCCATTACCTCTTCAACTATAGTCATTTTTCTTTCGATTGCAAACGTAACCAGTTTTTCAATGGTGTAATGGTTTAACATAGAAAACTTACCGTTGGCTCTCGATTCTAATCTATCACTCCGATTTGCAAACGGATTTCACTGAAGCTGTAACTTTCATCCCAAAACATAGTTTAGGGTCCATTACCTCTTCAACTATAGTCATTTTTCTTTCGATTGCAAACGTAACCAGTTTTTCAATGGTGTAATGGTTTAACATAGAAAACTTACCGTTGGCTCTCGATTCTAATTTATCACTCCGATTTGCAAACGGATTTCACTGAAGCTGTAACTTTCATCCCAGAACATAGTTTAGGGGCCATTACCTCTTCAACTATAGTCATTTTTCTTTCGATTGCAAACGTAACCAGTTTTTCAATGGTGTAATGGTTTAACATAGAAAACTTACCGTTGGCTCTCGATTCTAATCTATCACTCCGATTTGCAAACGGATTTCACTGAAGCTGTAACTTTCATCCCAGAACATAGTTTAGGGGCCATTACCTCTTCAACTATAGTCATTTTTCTTTCGATTGCAAACGTAACCAGTTTTTCAATGGTGTAATGGTTTAACATAGAAAACTTACCGTTGGCTCTCGATTCTAATCTATCACTCCGATTTGCAAACGGATTTCACTGAAGCTGTAACTTTCATCCCAGAACATAGTTTAGGGGCCATTACCTCTTCAACTATAGTCATTTTTCTTTCGATTGCAAACGTAACCAGTTTTTCAATGGTGTAATGGTTTAACATAGAAAACTTACCGTTGGCTCTCGATTCTAATCTATCACTCCGATTTGCAAACGGATTTCACTGAAGCTGTAACTTTCATCCCAGAACATAGTTTAGGGGCCATTACCTCTTCAACTATAGTCATTTTTCTTTCGATTGCAAACGTAACCAGTTTTTCAATGGTGTAATGGTTTAACATAGAAAACTTACCGTTGGCTCTCGATTCTAATCTATCACTCCGATTTGCAAACGGATTTCACTGAAGCTGTAACTTTCATCCCAAAACATAGTTTAGGGTCCATTACCTCTTCAACTATAGTCATTTTTCTTTCGATTGCAAACGTAACCAGTTTTTCAATGGTGTAATGGTTTAACATAGAAAACTTACCGTTGGCTCTCGATTCTAATTTATCACTCCGATTTGCAAACGGATTTCACTGAAGCTGTAACTTTCATCCCAGAACATAGTTTAGGGGCCATTACCTCTTCAACTATAGTCATTTTTCTTTCGATTGCAAAGTAACCAGTTTTTCAATGGTGTAATGGTTTAACACAGAAAACTTACCGTTGGCTCTCGATTCTAATCTATCACTTCGATTTGCAAACGGATTTCACTGAAGCTGTAACTTTCATCCCAGAACATAGTTTAGGGGCCATTACCTCTTCAACTATAGTCATTTTTCTTTCGATTGCAAACGTAACCAGTTTTTCAATGGTGTAATGGTTTAACATAGAAAACTTACCGTTGGCTCTCGATTCTAATCTATCACTCCGATTTGCAAACGGATTTCACTGAAGCTGTAACTTTCATCCCAGAACATAGTTTAGGGGCCATTACCTCTTCAACTATAGTCATTTTTCTTTCGATTGCAAACGTAACCAGTTTTTCAATGGTGTAATGGTTTAACATAGAAAACTTACCGTTGGCTCTCGATTCTAATCTATCACTCCGATTTGCAAACGGATTTCACTGAAGCTGTAACTTTCATCCCAGAACATAGTTTAGGGGCCATTACCTCTTCAACTATAGTCATTTTTCTTTCGATTGCAAACGTAACCAGTTTTTCAATGGTGTAATGGTTTAACATAGAAAACTTACCGTTGGCTCTCGATTCTAATCTATCACTCCGAATTGCAAACGGATTTCACTGAAGCTGTAACTTTCATCCCAGAACATAGTTTAGGGGCCATTACCTCTTCAACTATAGTCATTTTTCTTTCGATTGCAAACGTAACCAGTTTTTCAATGGTGTAATGGTTTAACATAGAAAACTTACCGTTGGCTCTCGATTCTAATCTATCACTCCGATTTGCAAACGGATTTCACTGAAGCTGTAACTTTCATCCCAGAACATAGTTTAGGGGCCATTACCTCTTCAACTATAGTCATTTTTCTTTCGATTGCAAACGTAACCAGTTTTTCAATGGTGTAATGGTTTAACATAGAAAACTTACCGTTGGCTCTCGATTCTAATCTATCACTCCGATTTGCAAACGGATTTCACTGAAGCTGTAACTTTCATCCCAAAACATAGTTTAGGGTCCATTACCTCTTCAACTATAGTCATTTTTCTTTCGATTGCAAACGTAACCAGTTTTTCAATGGTGTAATGGTTTAACATAGAAAACTTACCGTTGGCTCTCGATTCTAATTTATCACTCCGATTTGCAAACGGATTTCACTGAAGCTGTAACTTTCATCCCAGAACATAGTTTAGGGGCCATTACCTCTTCAACTATAGTCATTTTTCTTTCGATTGCAAAGTAACCAGTTTTTCAATGGTGTAATGGTTTAACACAGAAAACTTACCGTTGGCTCTCGATTCTAATCTATCACTCCGATTTGCAAACGGATTTCACTGAAGCTGTAACTTTCATCCCAGAACATAGTTTAGGGGCCATTACCTCTTCAACTATAGTCATTTTTCTTTCGATTGCAAACGTAACCAGTTTTTCAATGGTGTAATGGTTTAACATAGAAAACTTACCGTTGGCTCTCGATTCTAATCTATCACTCCGATTTGCAAACGGATTTCACTGAAGCTGTAACTTTCATCCCAGAACATAGTTTAGGGGCCATTACCTCTTCAACTATAGTCATTTTTCTTTCGATTGCAAACGTAACCAGTTTTTCAATGGTGTAATGGTTTAACATAGAAAACTTACCGTTGGCTCTCGATTCTAATCTATCACTCCGATTTGCAAACGGATTTCACTGAAGCTGTAACTTTCATCCCAGAACATAGTTTAGGGGCCATTACCTCTTCAACTATAGTCATTTTTCTTTCGATTGCAAACGTAACCAGTTTTTCAATGGTGTAATGGTTTAACATAGAAAACTTACCGTTGGCTCTCGATTCTAATCTATCACTCCGATTTGCAAACGGATTTCACTGAAGCTGTAACTTTCATCCCAGAACATAGTTTAGGGGCCATTACCTCTTCAACTATAGTCATTTTTCTTTCGATTGCAAACGTAACCAGTTTTTCAATGGTGTAATGGTTTAACATAGAAAACTTACCGTTGGCTCTCGATTCTAATCTATCACTCCGATTTGCAAACGGATTTCACTGAAGCTGTAACTTTCATCCCAAAACATAGTTTAGGGTCCATTACCTCTTCAACTATAGTCATTTTTCTTTCGATTGCAAACGTAACCAGTTTTTCAATGGTGTAATGGTTTAACATAGAAAACTTACCGTTGGCTCTCGATTCTAATTTATCACTCCGATTTGCAAACGGATTTCACTGAAGCTGTAACTTTCATCCCAGAACATAGTTTAGGGGCCATTACCTCTTCAACTATAGTCATTTTTCTTTCGATTGCAAAGTAACCAGTTTTTCAATGGTGTAATGGTTTAACACAGAAAACTTACCGTTGGCTCTCGATTCTAATCTATCACTCCGATTTGCAAACGGATTTCACTGAAGCTGTAACTTTCATCCCAGAACATAGTTTAGGGGCCATTACCTCTTCAACTATAGTCATTTTTCTTTCGATTGCAAACGTAACCAGTTTTTCAATGGTGTAATGGTTTAACATAGAAAACTTACCGTTGGCTCTCGATTCTAATCTATCACTCCGATTTGCAAACGGATTTCACTGAAGCTGTAACTTTCATCCCAGAACATAGTTTAGGGGCCATTACCTCTTCAACTATAGTCATTTTTCTTTCGATTGCAAACGTAACCAGTTTTTCAATGGTGTAATGGTTTAACATAGAAAACTTACCGTTGGCTCTCGATTCTAATCTATCACTCCGATTTGCAAACGGATTTCACTGAAGCTGTAACTTTCATCCCAGAACATAGTTTAGGGGCCATTACCTCTTCAACTATAGTCATTTTTCTTTCGATTGCAAACGTAACCAGTTTTTCAATGGTGTAATGGTTTAACATAGAAAACTTACCGTTGGCTCTCGATTCTAATCTATCACTCCGATTTGCAAACGGATTTCACTGAAGCTGTAACTTTCATCCCAGAACATAGTTTAGGGGCCATTACCTCTTCAACTATAGTCATTTTTCTTTCGATTGCAAACGTAACCAGTTTTTCAATGGTGTAATGGTTTAACATAGAAAACTTACCGTTGGCTCTCGATTCTAATCTATCACTCCGATTTGCAAACGGATTTCACTGAAGCTGTAACTTTCATCCCAGAACATAGTTTAGGGGCCATTACCTCTTCAACTATAGTCATTTTTCTTTCGATTGCAAACGTAACCAGTTTTTCAATGGTGTAATGGTTTAACATAGAAATCTTACCGTCTGCTCTCGATTCTAATCTATCACTCCGATTTGCAAACGGATTTCACTGAAGCTGTAACTTTCATCCCAGAACATAGTTTAGGGGCCATTACCTCTTCAACTATAGTCATTTTTCTTTCGATTGCAAACGTAACCAGTTTTTCAATGGTGTAATGGTTTAACATAGAAAACTTACCGTTGGCTCTCGATTCTAATCTATCACTCCGATTTGCAAACGGATTTCACTGAAGCTGTAACTTTCATCCCAGAACATAGTTTAGGGGCCATTACCTCTTCAACTATAGTCATTTTTCTTTCGATTGCAAACGTAACCAGTTTTTCAATGGTGTAATGGTTTAACATAGAAAACTTACCGTTGGCTCTCGATTCTAATCTATCACTCCGATTTGCAAACGGATTTCACTGAAGCTGTAACTTTCATCCCAGAACATAGTTTAGGGGCCATTACCTCTTCAACTATAGTCATTTTTCTTTCGATTGCAAACGTAACCAGTTTTTCAATGGTGTAATGGTTTAACACAGAAAATTTACCGTTGGCTCTCGATTCTAATCTATCACTCCGATTTGCAAACGGATTTCACTGAAGCTGTAACTTTCATCCCAGAACATAGTTTAGGGGCCATTACCTCTCCAACTATAGTCATTTTTCTTTCGATTGCAAACGTAACCAGTTTTTCAATGGTGTAATGGTTTAACACAGAAAACTTACCGTTGGCTCTCGATTCTAATCTATCACTCCGATTTGCAAACGGATTTCACTGAAGCTGTAACTTTCATCCCAGAACATAGTTTAGGGGCCATTACCTCTTCAACTATAGTCATTTTTCTTTCGATTGCAAACGTAACCAGTTTTTCAATGGTGTAATGGTTTAACACAGAAAACTTACCGTTGGCTCTCGATTCTAATCTATCACTCCGATTTGCAAACGGATTTCACTGAAGCTGTAACTTTCATCCCAGAACATAGTTTAGGGGCCATTACCTCTTCAACTATAGTCATTTTTCCTTTGATTGCAAACGTAACCAGTTTTTCAATGGTGTAATGGTTTAACATAGAAAACTTACCGTTGGCTCTCGATTCTAATCTATCACTCCGATTTGCAAACGGATTTCACTGAAGCTGTAACTTTCATCCCAGAACATAGTTTAGGGGCCATTACCTCTTCAACTATAGTCATTTTTCTTTCGATTGCAAACGTAACCAGTTTTTCAATGGTGTAATGGTTTAACATAGAAAACTTACCGTTGGCTCTCGATTCTAATCTATCACTCCGATTTGCAAACGGATTTCACTGAAGCTGTAACTTTCATCCCAGAACATAGTTTAGGGGCCATTACCTCTTCAACTATAGTCATTTTTCTTTCGATTGCAAACGTAACCAGTTTTTCAATGGTGTAATGGTTTAACATAGAAAACTTACCGTTGGCTCTCGATTCTAATCTATCACTCCGATTTGCAAACGGATTTCACTGAAGCTGTAACTTTCATCCCAGAACATAGTTTAGGGGCCATTACCTCTTCAACTATAGTCATTTTTCTTTCGATTGCAAACGTAACCAGTTTTTCAATGGTGTAATGGTTTAACATAGAAAACTTACAGTTGGCTCTCGATTCTAATCTATCACTCCGATTTGCAAACGGATTTCACTGAAGCTGTAACTTTCAGCCCAGAACATAGTTTAGGGGCCATTACCTCTTCAACTATAGTCATTTTTCTTTCGATTGCAAACGTAACCAGTTTTTCAATGGTGTAATGGTTTAACACAGAAAACTTACCGTTGGCTCTCGATTCTAATCTATCACTCCGATTTGCAAACGGATTTCACTGAAGCTGTAACTTTCATCCCAGAACATAGTTTAGGGGCCATTACCTCTTCAACTATAGTCATTTTTCTTTCGATTGCAAACGTAACCAGTTTTTCAATGGTGTAATGGTTTAACACAGAAAACTTACCGTTGGCTCTCGATTCTAATCTATCACTCCGATTTGCAAACGGATTTCACTGAAGCTGTAACTTTCATCCCAGAACATAGTTTAGGGGCCATTACCTCTTCAACTATAGTCATTTTTCTTTCGATTGCAAACGTAACCAGTTTTTCAATGGTGTAATGGTTTAACATAGAAAACTTACCGTTGGCTCTCGATTCTAATCTATCACTCCGATTTGCAAACGGATTTCACTGAAGCTGTAACTTTCATCCCAGAACATAGTTTAGGGGCCATTACCTCTTCAACTATAGTCATTTTTCTTTCGATTGCAAACGTAACCAGTTTTTCAATGGTGTAATGGTTTAACACAGAAAACTTACCGTTGGCTCTCGATTCTAATCTATCACTCCGATTTGCAAACGGATTTCACTGAAGCTGTAACTTTCATCCCAGAACATAGTTTAGGGGCCATTACCTCTTCAACTATAGTCATTTTTCTTTCGATTGCAAACGTAACCAGTTTTTCAATGGTGTAATGGTTTAACATAGAAAACTTACCGTTGGCTCTCGATTCTAATCTATCACTCCGATTTGCAAACGGATTTCACTGAAGCTGTAACTTTCATCCCAGAACATAGTTTAGGGGCCATTACCTCTTCAACTATAGTCATTTTTCTTTCGATTGCAAACGTAACCAGTTTTTCAATGGTGTAATGGTTTAACACAGAAAACTTACCGTTGGCTCTCGATTCTAATCTATCACTCCGATTTGCAAACGGATTTCACTGAAGCTGTAACTTTCATCCCAGAACATAGTTTAGGGGCCATTACCTCTTCAACTATAGTCATTTTTCTTTCGATTGCAAACGTAACCAGTTTTTCAATGGTGTAATGGTTTAACATAGAAAACTTACCGTTGGCTCTCGATTCTAATCTATCACTCCGATTTGCAAACGGATTTCACTGAAGCTGTAACTTTCATCCCAGAACATAGTTTAGGGGCCATTACCTCTTCAACTATAGTCATTTTTCTTTCGATTGCAAACGTAACCAGTTTTTCAATGGTGTAATGGTTTAACACAGAAAACTTACCGTTGGCTCTCGATTCTAATCTATCACTCCGATTTGCAAACGGATTTCACAGAAGCTGTAACTTTCATCCCAGAACATAGTTTAGGGGCCATTACCTCTTCAACTATAGTCTTTTTTCTTTCGATTGCAAACGTAACCAGTTTTTCAATGGTGTAATGGTTTAACATAGAAAACTTACAGTTGGCTCTCGATTCTAATCTATCACTCCGATTTGCAAACGGATTTCACTGAAGCTGTAACTTTCATCCCAGAACATAGTTTAGGGGCCATTACCTCTTCAACTATAGTCATTTTTCTTTTGATTGCAAACGTAACCAGTTTTTCAATGGTGTAATGGTTTAACATAGAAAACTTACCGTTGGCTCTCGATTCTAATCTATCACTCCGATTTACAAACGGATTTCACTGAAGCTGTAACTTTCATCCCAGAACATAGTTTAGGGGCCATTACCTCTTCAACTATAGTCATTTTTCTTTCGATTGCAAACGTAACCAGTTTTTCAATGGTGTAATGGTTTAACATAGAAAACTTACCGTTGGCTCTCGATTCTAATCTATCACTCCGATTTGCAAACGGATTTCACTGAAGCTGTAACTTTCATCCCAGAACATAGTTTAGGGTCCATTACCTCTTCAACTATAGTCATTTTTCTTTTCGTTTCAAGGGTGTTTATTGAATATAAAACTTCCATTAACAATTGGGATAAAATCACATATTCCCCACATGTGGGGATTATCACATATAAACTTTAAACGTTGAAAAATAAATGATATGGTCTGAAATTACAAATTGGAAACACATAACAACCTCAAAAAGTGACCATATATAGCTCGAGCTTCATACTTTTTTTTGTTTTTCAGGGCCTAGTCTGACCCTTAAGAAAGGGACATGAGAGGGAAAGATAGGTACAAGGTAGGTAACAGAGGGAGTTGGGGTGAAAGGAATCACCATGAGTGGTTATTCCACAGCATGCCTATGGTGAAGTCCAGTGGGAAGGACAGGGAAAGGCAGAAGGGAGGGTAGGGGAAAGATGGGTAGCGTACACATAGCCAAAAGACTTAGAGCTGAGTTCAGTGTAAAATAACATTGATTCATGTCCTGAGAGAACAGTTATGTCCACACATTTAAGCAAACAAGGATTAAACAGTACGAAAGGGACGCCCCATGGCACCTTAGGGAATTCTCAATACATCCAATAATATCATCCTGAATAAGATACACTCTCAGAAGGCATGTAATATGTGAGAGAGTCCCACATTTTCCTGCCATGTTATCCAAGGATCCCAGACCTTAAAGAAGTTGTCCAAATTATCAAAAAGTTTGGCCCTAATGTGCTCCGAGGACATGGTAGAATTGAGGCTTCGAAACACTTCATCAGGTATAAGAGTTTCCTTCCTCCATTGAGCAGCCAAATGTCGTCTGGCATGCGCCATAATGTATTGAATGAGTTTATGAGTGGCATGCTTTAGTGGGGACGGCCTATTACCCAGCAACATGACTGAAGGGTCAATATCGTTCTGTAAGTTTAAAATCAATTTAGTATTATTCCATATATTTATCCAAAAGGTCTGGGCCTTCGGACACTCCCACCAAATATGCCACATGTCTCCCCGGGTTGTGCAACCCCTAAAACAATCAGAGGAATTTGTACGGTCGTATAAATGTAGTTTAGCCGGGGTCTGATAAACTCTGTGTAACAATTTTAATGAAGTCTCAATGGAGGAGAAGAAGAGAGAGCCCCTGGTTAGGGAGGTGCAACAGTGTGCCCACTTGCTATCGGAAAGCTCAAGACCTGTATCCCGTTCCCAGTCTAACTGGGCCTTGATCTTACCATCTACCACAGGGTATGAGAGGATAGAGTATATTTCTGAGATAAATCCCCTTTCCATTGGTCCATTTCTACATCTAACCTCGAAAGGAGAGTATGTAAGCATTTCTTTGTTAGGGTCCAATGCAGATAGGAATTTAAAAATCATATCTAATCTTTCCCATTCCTCTCTAGGAACACCAAATGATTTAATAAAATGTGTTGGGGTTTGTATTTTGAAGGCAGAAAGAAATTTACCTACAGTGAGCAGACCCTTTTGAATCCACCATTTAAAATGGGGGGTCTTTTGGCCACCCGGAAAATCTGGGTTCCGTAGGATTCTTGTCATACAGGAGACGGTAGATTGTAGAGAATAAACAAATCGCAATCTGGACCATACGCTCAGAGAATGGGCAGACACCGGGGATAGTTTCCTGATTTTAGCTATAGGAATACGCCTAGCCCACATAGCACCGTCTAATGACAGGGGGGCCATAAGCTTTGACTCTATCTCAACCCATAGCGGGACAACATCAGGGCCAGCATTTGAAGTTGCCAATTGGGATAATTGGGCAGCCTGGTAATACTTAAACAAGAGGGGAGCATTTAAACCTCCTAAATCTCTGGGTCTAGCTAACGTTATATATTTGATCCGGGCCTTCCTCTTCCTCCAGATAAATCTCTGGATAAGGGTTTGCAGATGTTGTATTGGGCCTTTCTTGACAGCTATAGGTAGTGACCTGAACAAATATAGAAGTCTGGGGAGTAGCGTCATCCGAACCGCCGAGACTCTGCCTAACATGGACAGAGGGTAACTATTCCAAATATCTAGGTCTCGAATCAATCTCCTATAGAGTGGTGGAAAATTGTAGTCATACAATTTTAGTGGGTCGTTTGTAAGTTTTACTCCTAAGTATTGGATAAATTTGGGGGAGTGTTGGAGGCCACAGGATTCTGCCAGGCGCTGGGCCTGTGCCTTGGGTATGTGTGATATCATTACCTCCGACTTCTCCAAGTTAAGCCTGAATCCAGAGAAAGGGGAAAATTGTTTAATTTCCGCAAGTAATTTAGGTATAGAAATATCGGGAGATGTTAAAGTCAAGAGGATATCATCCGCGAACAAAGACATTTTATACTCCCTAGAAGCAATTGTAACTCCGGAGATCTCAGGGATGTTGCGGATCCTTTCAGCCAAGGGCTCCATGATCAGTGCAAATATTGCCGGTGACAATGGGCAACCTTGCCTTGTGCCCCTTTGTATTATAAACGATTTCCTGGTGGATGCAGGCATCTTTAGGGAAGCGGATGGAAACGAGTACAGTGCTGATATAGCTTTAAGGAAATCACCCCTAAATCCATATTTTACGAGAACCGCCTCCATGTATGGCCACTTGATTAGGTCAAAAGCCTTTTCCATATCCAAAGAGAGAATGGCCATACATGTGGCGGTCCGCCTACAGTAATGCTGCAGGTTCAGCACTTTTCGTATGTTATCTGGGGCCTGTCTTTTCGGAACAAATCCCACCTGGTCTCGATGTATCAAAACTGGTAAAATCTTATTTAGTCTGGCAGCTAATATAGAGGTAAAAAGCTTATAATCGACCCCCAATAGAGAGATCGGTCGATAATTTTTGGTGAGCAGTAGGTCTCTCTGGTGTTTGGGGATGACCACTACTAGTGAGGATAGGAACTCCTTCGGGGGGATGTTGCCCTTCAGTAAGTAATTATAGAATTTAATTAGGTAAGGGGTAAGGATGGCCTCATATTTTTTATAATATAGGGCCGTGAAGCCATCAGGTCCAGGTGCCTTGGATCTCTTAAGTTTTTTTATTGCTTCGTGTACCTCCTCCTGTGTCACCCCAGCATTAAGGGAATCCACTGTGTCCGCCGTCAGAGTCTTCTTCACTGTTCCCTCTAAAAAATCCCTTCTCTGAGCAGAGTGTGAATTGGGATCGGAGTCGCTATATAATGTTTTATAGTATTCAGAGAAAATATCATAGATCCTATCAGGATCCGAGGTAACCTTCCCATCTCTATCCCTGATCCTGAGCACCCTGTTAATTGTTTGTTGTGCTCTAAGTTTCGCTGCTAGCCATCTCTTTGGCTTATTAATCTGGTCATAAGCCACAGCTGTGGACCAGCGCAAAGCTTTTTCCGTTTCAGAGTCAAGTATGGTGTCTATCTGCAGTTGTAAGTCTTGAATTTGTTTCAAAAGGAACCTTGACGGGTGCAACTGGTTGGCCAAATGTAATTTTTGTAATTTGTATTCTAAATCAGAAATGATTTTATTTCTCTCTCTCTTAAACTTTGAAGCCAGTTGTATAATCTTTCCTCTAATTACTGATTTATGCGCCAACCATATTGTAGCCGGAGAAGTGTCACTATTATCGTTAATATGAAAATACTCAGTCATCTGAGATTCTATTGCCTCGAATATTTCTGGATTAAGCAACAGGGACTCATTCAAGCGCCACGGCGCTCTCTGAGTCCTGGGGGCCAAGGAGTTCAGGGAGACAAGCACAGGGTCGTGGTCCGACCAGGGGCAGAGCAGATTTCTGGCGTAAACCAAGGAGGAGGCACACGACATTGAGATCAATATAAGGTCTATCCTGGAATAGGAGTTGTGGGGGGCAGACATGTAGGTGTATCCACGTTTGCTTCCATTATATACTCTCCAGGTATCAATGAGTGAGTGAGTTTTAAAGAGGTCATCAAATAATTGTTTGGATTTTTTAGCTAACGAGGGTCTCTGGAGATGCGTCCTGTCCAAGTTATCATTGGGAGTGAGATTAAAATCTCCCGCCCAAATGATCATATCAAATTTCAAAGCCAAGATGGCTTCTGACACTTTGTTAATGGTACAAAAGTTTGTTTCGGGAGGAGCATACATATTTACTATACATAATATCTTACCAAGGTAGCTACCTACTATAATACAATAAGTCCCTTCAGCGTCATGTATAAAGTTATTTAACTCAAATGGGAAGGAGTCAGATAGGAGAATAGCTACCCCTCTTTTTTTCTTTTTATAGTGAGAGTGGTAAACCCTCTTGTATCGTTGGTGGAGAAATTTTGGGTGAGATACTTCTGTGAAATGAGTCTCTTGTAAGCATATCACGTCTGGGCTAGACCTAACCAACTCCGTGATTGCCTTCTTCCTCTTCTGTGGAGAATTCAATCCTCTCACATTATGGGATACGATATTAAAGGGTTTACCAGTCATGGTGGGTAGTAAAGAGAACCTGCTCTAGTTTTTTACCTGAAGCATGTGCCATGGGGCTTAACAGTCCTAACAAACAAAGCGTGGGCATTTCACTCTCAGGAATCTCAACTATAAATTGTTTCTCAGCTCGGCTATGGGGGGAAATAGTTAAACACGCAGTATAAGCTAAAATCACTGAAAATGCACAAAAGTGCAGTGATGGAGGTTGGAGCAGGGCCTCCGCTATAAGCAGGGACCCGGCCCCAGGCGCCATCTTTTATAGGGGGGACAGCAACAGTGATCTACACCTGAGCCACCATATATTACTTACTAAGAGACCAGAATATGCTTCTCGGTTAAAGTCTATTCCTTGAGGTCTAAGTCTGGATATTGTAAACCAAATCAGAAGTTATGTAGCTGGTGATCAATAAGATCAAAGAAGATAACCTGGAAGATAAAAGCATATAAACCTATTGATAACAAACTCTATAAAGAATATAACCAATTCGCAGGGCGGTCCAATTCTCGATCATCGGGGGTCCTCTCGTAGAGCCGCCATAAATCCCAGGTATCTGCAATGAAGTCCAATAACTTGAAAGAATAATTCTTCATTATCCCGCATCATAAAGGGGACAACCTTACAGTAACTTGAAAGAATAATTCTTCATTATCCCACATCATAAAGGGGACATCCTTCCAGTAACTTGAAAGAATAATTCTTCATTATCCCACATCATAAAGGGGACAACCTCGTGCAGATACCTGCCTAAGTTTAGGGGTTCTCTCTTACAGCTCTGGAAAATAGTTCAATGCAATGCATTCCTCCCTCATCATAAAGGGGAGGAGTGCTCCTTGTTCCATAGTAGAAAACAGTAGAGATTGCCCGAGATCAGAGTGTGGACCGCAGTGAGTAGAGCAAAAGGAGGGAAGATATTCAGGTGGTATTCATATCCAACGCTCGTGGTCTGAAAGTGGAACCCCTCACCGACGACCAGTTCTCCCTCAGCCCCCCAGCACGTTGTGGCTGAGGTGGTTGCTGGGAGGTAGTTGGGATAGTGAAGGGGATAGCAGCTTCTCTAAGGGCCCTGGCCGCATCTTCTGGACGTTTGCAATTGTATATCTTATTGTTAATTTTAAAGGTGAGCATGAAGGGGAAGTTCCAGCGGTAACGTATCGATTTTTGTTGCAATGCCAACGTGTACGGTCTCATTTCTCTCCTACGGAGTATTGTTATTGGGGCAAGATCCGCAAATATTTGGACAGAAGCAGGTACCCCGGGTAGTGCCGTCAAGTCGCGTGCTGCAAGTAGGATCTTATCTCTTGCATCTTCTGAAGCTAGCTTAGCTATAATATCCCTAGGGAGCTCAGGGTTGCGAGGTTTTGCCAATGCACGGTGGATGCGGACCACCCTCAGCAGGGAGGCATCCATTTGTGGTAGGAGTGATCCAAACAGATTGGTAGCGACCGGCTCCAGGTCCAAGAATGCTTCAGGTAGTCCTCTGATACGAACATTAGCCCGTCTACGTCTGTTTTCTAGGTCTTCGAGTTTAGCCTCAGCCTGGTCCAGTCTATCATCATGTACGTCTAGCTGCACTCTGTCCTCGTTGATCGCTGCAACAATTGTATCAGATTGCGTTTCCAAGACGTCCACCCTCTGCCCGATATCGTTAATCTGATGTGACAGTTCTTGCACGGCGTTATGCAGTTCCTCTTTAAAGACACTTCGCATCATAGACATTAAGTCTGCAGTTGACAGTGTCTGGGGGAGTGTTATGGCATGAACCCCCTCTCCACGCGTATTTTCGGCCGCTTCCGCATGCGTACTGCTATGCTGGCTATGCGGGGACCCATCATCATCATGCGTATGGTCATGCCTGTCATGCGTATTTTTTGATGCATGGCTATGCGGATACCCATCAGCGTCATGCGTACGGTCATGCCTGTCATGCGTATTTTTTGACGCATAGGTCGCGGTGGAGGCCCCCGGTGGTGTATGCTCCCCTGGGGCCCCGAACGCTCGTTTTGGAGTCTGAGGGGCCATCGGGGGGTGGCCTCCCTCCCAGGAAGGTCCTGATGTAGGTGGGCTGGCTGGTTGAGAGGGGGCACCGCTATGGGAGAGATCGGGTCTCCTTGCCTGCAAGGCCCTGTCGGCCATTTTGGAGAATCTCCTTTGGAAACTAAGAGGAGAAAGAAGGGGTCTAGAGGTGGATCTGCTTCTAATGGGGTACTCACGGGGGGACCCAAGCATACCTGGTGTCTTTAGCCCTCGGATGGTGCAGTTCTGGTCCAAAAAATCGCTCTAGAAAGGTGGCATTCAGGTGTAGAAGAAGGAGCTCAGCAGAGATGCATCCTTCTCAGCAGAGCCTCACTAGCGCCCCGTCATTTTTCTTTTGATTGCAAACGTAACCAGTTTTTCAATGGTGTAATGGTTTAACATAGAAAACTTACCGTTGGCTCTCGATTCTAATCTATCACTCCGATTTGCAAACGGATTTCACTGAAGCTGTAACTTTCATCCCAGAACATAGTTTAGGGGCCATTACCTCTTCAACTATAGTCATTTTTCTTTTGATTGCAAACGTAACCAGTTTTTCAATGGTGTAATGGTTTAACATAGAAAATTTACCGTTGGCTCTCGATTCTAATCTATCACTCCGATTTGCAAACGGATTTCACTGAAGCTGTAACTTTCATCCCAGAACAT
The DNA here is from genome assembly GCF_040937935.1 of Hyperolius riggenbachi. Classification (NCBI taxonomy): domain Eukaryota; kingdom Metazoa; phylum Chordata; class Amphibia; order Anura; family Hyperoliidae; genus Hyperolius; species Hyperolius riggenbachi. The sequence continues at coordinate 390,730,331 of NC_090647.1, read as the reverse complement.
AGTTTAGGGGCCATTACCTCTTCAACTATAGTCATTTTTCTTTCGATTGCAAACGTAACCAGTTTTTCAATGGTGTAATGGTTTAACATAGAAAACTTACCGTTGGCTCTCGATTCTAATCTATCACTCCGATTTGCAAACGGATTTCACTGAAGCTGTAACTTTCATCCCAAAACATAGTTTAGGGTCCATTACCTCTTCAACTATAGTCATTTTTCTTTCGATTGCAAACGTAACCAGTTTTTCAATGGTGTAATGGTTTAACATAGAAAACTTACCGTTGGCTCTCGATTCTAATTTATCACTCCGATTTGCAAACGGATTTCACTGAAGCTGTAACTTTCATCCCAGAACATAGTTTAGGGGCCATTACCTCTTCAACTATAGTCATTTTTCTTTCGATTGCAAACGTAACCAGTTTTTCAATGGTGTAATGGTTTAACATAGAAAACTTACCGTTGGCTCTCGATTCTAATCTATCACTCCGATTTGCAAACGGATTTCACTGAATCTGTAACTTTCATCCCAGAACATAGTTTAGGGGCCATTACCTCTTCAACTATAGTCATTTTTCTTTCGATTGCAAACGTAACCAGTTTTTCAATGGTGTAATGGTTTAACACAAAAAACTTACCGTTGGCTCTCGATTCTAATCTATCACTCCGATTTGCAAACGGATTTCACTGAAGCTGTAACTTTCATCCCAGAACATAGTTTAGGGGCCATTACCTCTTCAACTGTAGTCATTTTTCTTTCGATTGCAAACGTAACCAGTTTTTCAATGGTGTAATGGTTTAACATAGAAAACTTACCGTTGGCTCTCGATTCTAATCTATCACTCCGATTTGCAAACGGATTTCACTGAAGCTGTAACTTTCATCCCAGAACATAGTGTAGGGGCCATTACCTCTTCAACTATAGTCATTTTTCTTTCGATTGCAAACGTAACCAGTTTTTCAATGGTGTAATGGTTTAACATAGAAAACTTACCGTTGGCTCTCGATTCTAATCTATCACTCCGATTTGCAAACGGATTTCACTGAAGCTGTAACTTTCATCCCAGAACATAGTTTAGGGGCCATTACCTCTTCAACTATAGTCATTTTTCTTTCGATTGCAAACGTAACCAGTTTTTCAATGGTGTAATGGTTTAACATAGAAAACTTACCGTTGGCTCTCGATTCTAATCTATCACTCCGATTTGCAAACGGATTTCACTGAAGCTGTAACTTTCATCCCAGAACATAGTTTAGGGTCCATTACCTCTTCAACTATAGTCATTTTTCTTTCGATTGCAAACGTAACCAGTTTTTCAATGGTGTAATGGTTTAACATAGAAAACTTACCGTTGGCTCTCGATTCTAATCTATCACTCCGATTTGCAAACGGATTTCACTGAAGCTGTAACTTTCATCCCAGAACATAGTTTAGGGGCCATTACCTCTTCAACTATAGTCATTTTTCTTTCGATTGCAAACGTAACCAGTTTTTCAATGGTGTAATGGTTTAACATAGAAAACTTACCGTTGGCTCTCGATTCTAATCTATCACTCCGATTTGCAAAAGGATTTCACTGAAGCTGTAACTTTCATCCCAGAACATAGTTTAGGGGCCATTACCTCTTCAACTATAGTCATTTTTCTTTCGATTGCAAACGTAACCAGTTTTTCAATGGTGTAATGGTTTAACATAGAAAACTTACCGTTGGCTCTCGATTCTAATCTATCACTCCGATTTGCAAACGGATTTCACTGAAGCTGTAACTTTCATCCCAGAACATAGTTTAGGGGCCATTACCTCTTCAACTGTAGTCATTTTTCTTTCGATTGCAAACGTAACCAGTTTTTCAATGGTGTAATGGTTTAACATAGAAAACTTACCGTTGGCTCTCGATTCTAATCTATCACTCCGATTTGCAAACGGATTTCACTGAAGCTGTAACTTTCATCCCAGAACAGAGTTTAGGGGCCATTACCTCTTCAACTATAGTCATTTTTCTTTCGATTGCAAACGTAACCAGTTTTTCAATGGTGTAATGGTTTAACATAGAAAACTTACCGTTGGCTCTCGATTCTAATCTATCACTCCGATTTGCAAACGGATTTCACTGAAGCTGTAACTTTCATCCCAGAACATAGTTTAGGGGCCATTACCTCTTCAACTATAGTCATTTTTCTTTCGATTGCAAACGTAACCAGTTTTTCAGTGGTGTAATGGTTTAACATAGAAAACTTACCGTTGGCTCTCGATTCTAATCTATCCCTCCGATTTGCAAATGGATTTCACTGAAGCTGTAACTTTCATCCCAGAACATAGTTTAGGGGCCATTACCTCTTCAACTATAGTCATTTTTCTTTCGATTGCAAACGTAACCAGTTTTTCAATGGTGTAATGGTTTAACATAGAAAACTTACCGTTGGCTCTCGATTCTAATCTATCACTCCGATTTGCAAACGGATTTCACTGAAGCTGTAACTTTCATCCCAGAACATAGTTTAGGGGCCATTACCTCTTCAACTATAGTCATTTTTCTTTCGATTGCAAACGTAACCAGTTTTTCAATGGTGTAATGGTTTAACATAGAAAACTTACCGTTGGCTCTCGATTCTAATCTATCACTCCGATTTGCAAACGGATTTCACTGAAGCTGTAACTTTCATCCCAGAACATAGTTTAGGGGCCATTACCTCTTCAACTATAGTCATTTTTCTTTCGATTGCAAACGTAACCAGTTTTTCAATGGTGTAATGGTTTAACATAGAAAACTTACCGTTGGCTCTAGATTCTAATCTATCACTCCGATTTGCAAACGGATTTCACTGAAGCTGTAACTTTCATCCCAGAACATAGTTTAGGGGCCATTACCTCTTCAACTGTAGTCATTTTTCTTTCGATTGCAAACGTAACCAGTTTTTCAATGGTGTAATGGTTTAACATAGAAAACTTACCGTTGGCTCTCGATTCTAATCTATCACTCCGATTTGCAAACGGATTTCACTGAAGCTGTAACTTTCATCCCAGAACATAGTTTAGGGGCCATTACCTCTTCAACTATAGTCATTTTTCTTTCGATTGCAAACGTAACCAGTTTTTCAATGGTGTAATGGTTTAACATAGAAAACTTATCGTTGGCTCTCGATTCTAATCTATCACTCCGATTTGCAAACGGATTTCACTGAAGCTGTAACTTTCATCCCAGAACATAGTTTAGGGGCCATTACCTCTTCAACTATAGTCATTTTTCTTTCGATTGCAAACGTAACCAGTTTTTCAATGGTGTAATGGTTTAATATAGAAAACTTACCGTTGGCTCTCGATTCTAATCTATCACTCCGATTTGCAAACGGATTTCACTGAAGCTGTAACTTTCATCCCAGAACATAGTTTAGGGGCCATTACCTCTTCAACTATAGTCATTTTTCTTTCGATTGCAAACGTAACCAGTTTTTCAATGGTGTAATGGTTTAACATAGAAAACTTACCGTTGGCTCTCGATTCTAATCTATCACTCCGATTTGCAAACGGATTTCACTGAAGCTGTAACTTTCATCCCAGAACATAGTTTAGGGGCCATTACCTCTTCAACTATAGTCATTTTTCTTTCGATTGCAAACGTAACCAGTTTTTCAATGGTGTAATGGTTTAACATAGAAAACTTACCGTTGGCTCTCGATTCTAATCTATCACTCCGATTTGCAAACGGATTTCACTGAAGCTGTAACTTTCATCCCAGAACATAGTTTATGGGCCATTACCTCTTCAACTATAGTCATTTTTCTTTCGATTGCAAACGTAACCAGTTTTTCAATGGTGTAATGGTTTAACATAGAAAACTTACCGTTGGCTCTCGATTCTAATCTATCACTCCGATTTGCAAACGGATTTCACTGAAGCTGTAACTTTCATCCCAGAACATAGTTTAGGGGCCATTACCTCTTCAACTATAGTCATTTTTCTTTCGATTGCAAACGTAACCAGTTTTTTAATGGTGTAATGGTTTAACACAAAAAACTTACCGTTGGCTCTCGATTCTAATCTATCACTCCGATTTGCAAACGGATTTCACTGAAGCTGTAACTTTCATCCCAGAACATAGTTTAGGGGCCATTACCTCTTCAACTATAGTCATTTTTCTTTCGATTGCAAACGTAACCAGTTTTTCAATGGTGTAATGGTTTAACATAGAAAACTTACAGTTGGCTCTCGATTCTAATCTATCACTCCGATTTGCAAACGGATTTCACTGAAGCTGTAACTTTCATCCCAGAACATAGTGTAGGGGCCATTACCTCTTCAACTATAGTCATTTTTCTTTCGATTGCAAATGTAACCAGTTTTTCAATGGTGTAATGGTTTAACATAGAAAACTTACCGTTGGCTCTCGATTCTAATCTATCACTCCGATTTGCAAACGGATTTCACTGAAGCTGTAACTTTCATCCCAGAACAGAGTTTAGGGGCCATTACCTCTTCAACTATAGTCATTTTTCTTTCGATTGCAAACGTAACCAGTTTTTCAATGGTGTAATGGTTTAACATAGAAAACTTACCGTTGGCTCTCGATTCTAATCTATCACTCCGATTTGCAAACGGATTTCACTGAAGCTGTAACTTTCATCCCAGAACATAGTTTAGGGGCCATTACCTCTTCAACTATAGTCATTTTTCTTTCGATTGCAAACGTAACCAGTTTTTCAGTGGTGTAATGGTTTAACATAGAAAACTTACCGTTGGCTCTCGATTCTAATCTATCCCTCCGATTTGCAAACGGATTTCACTGAAGCTGTAACTTTCATCCCAGAACATAGTTTAGGGGCCATTACCTCTTCAACTATAGTCATTTTTCTTTCGATTGCAAACGTAACCAGTTTTTCAATGGTGTAATGGTTTAACATAGAAAACTTACCGTTGGCTCTCGAATCTAATCTATCACTCCGATTTGCAAACGGATTTCACTGAAGCTGTAACTTTCATCCCAGAACATAGTTTAGGGGCCATTACCTCTTCAACTATAGTCATTTTTCTTTCGATTGCAAACGTAACCAGTTTTTCAATGGTGTAATGGTTTAACATAGAAAACTTACCGTTGGCTCTCGATTCTAATCTATCACTCCGATTTGCAAACGGATTTCACTGAAGCTGTAACTTTCATCCCAGAACATAGTTTAGGGGCCATTACCTCTTCAACTATAGTCATTTTTCTTTCGATTGCAAACGTAACCAGTTTTTCAATGGTGTAATGGTTTAACATAGAAAACTTACCGTTGGCTCTAGATTCTAATCTATCACTCCGATTTGCAAACGGATTTCACTGAAGCTGTAACTTTCATCCCAGAACATAGTTTAGGGGCCATTACCTCTTCAACTGTAGTCATTTTTCTTTCGATTGCAAACGTAACCAGTTTTTCAATGGTGTAATGGTTTAACATAGAAAACTTACCGTTGGCTCTCGATTCTAATCTATCACTCCGATTTGCAAACGGATTTCACTGAAGCTGTAACTTTCATCCCAGAACATAGTTTAGGGGCCATTACCTCTTCAACTATAGTCATTTTTCTTTCGATTGCAAACGTAACCAGTTTTTCAATGGTGTAATGGTTTAACATAGAAAACTTATCGTTGGCTCTCGATTCTAATCTATCACTCCGATTTGCAAACGGATTTCACTGAAGCTGTAACTTTCATCCCAGAACATAGTTTAGGGGCCATTACCTCTTCAACTATAGTCATTTTTCTTTCGATTGCAAACGTAACCAGTTTTTCAATGGTGTAATGGTTTAACATAGAAAACTTACCGTTGGCTCTCGATTCTAATCTATCACTCCGATTTGCAAACGGATTTCACTGAAGCTGTAACTTTCATCCCAGAACATAGTTTAGGGGCCATTACCTCTTCAACTATAGTCATTTTTCTTTCGATTGCAAACGTAACCAGTTTTTCAATGGTGTAATGGTTTAACATAGAAAACTTACCGTTGGCTCTCGATTCTAATCTATCACTCCGATTTGCAAACGGATTTCACTGAAGCTGTAACTTTCATCCCAGAACATAGTTTAGGGGCCATTACCTCTTCAACTATAGTCATTTTTCTTTCGATTGCAAACGTAACCAGTTTTTCAATGGTGTAATGGTTTAACATAGAAAACTTACCGTTGGCTCTCGATTCTAATCTATCACTCCGATTTGCAAACGGATTTCACTGAAGCTGTAACTTTAATCCCAGAACATAGTTTAGGGGCCATTACCTCTTCAACTATAGTCATTTTTCTTTCGATTGCAAACGTAACCAGTTTTTCAATGGTGTAATGGTTTAACATAGAAAACGTACCGTTGGCTCTCGATTCTAATCTATCACTCCGATTTGCAAACGGATTTCACTGAAGCTGTAACTTTCATCCCAGAACATAGGGATGAAAGTTACAGCTCTTCAACTATAGTCATTTTTCTTTCGATTGCAAACGTAACCAGTTTTTCAATGGTGTAATGGTTTAACATAGAAAACTTACCGTTGGCTCTCGATTCTAATCTATCACTCCGATTTGCAAACGGATTTCACTGAAGCTGTAACTTTCATCCCAGAACATAGTTTAGGGGCCATTACCTCTTCAACTGTAGTCATTTTTCTTTCGATTGCAAACGTAACCAGTTTTTCAATGGTGTAATGGTTTAACATAGAAAACTTACCGTTGGCTCTCGATTCTAATCTATCCCTCCGATTTGCAAACGGATTTCACTGAAGCTGTAACTTTCATCCCAGAACATAGTTTAGGGGCCATTACCTCTTCAACTATAGTCATTTTTCTTTCGATTGCAAACGTAACCAGTTTTTCAATGGTGTAATGGTTTAACATAGAAAACTTACCGTTGGCTCTCGATTCTAATCTATCACTCCGATTTGCAAACGGATTTCACTGAAGCTGTAACTTTCATCCCAGAACATAGTTTAGGGGCCATTACCTCTTCAACTATAGTCATTTTTCTTTCGATTGCAAACGTAACCAGTTTTTCAATGGTGTAATGGTTTAACATAGAAAACTTACCGTTGGCTCTCGATTCTAATCTATCACTCCGATTTGCAAACGGATTTCACTGAAGCTGTAACTTTCATCCCAGAACATAGTTTAGGGGCCATTACCTCTTCAACTATAGTCATTTTTCTTTCGATTGCAAACGTAACCAGTTTTTCAATGGTGTAATGGTTTAACATAAAAAACTTACCGTTGGCTCTCGATTCTAATCTATCACTCCGATTTGCAAACGGATTTCACTGAAGCTGTAACTTTCATCCCAGAACATAGTTTAGGGGCCATTACCTCTTCAACTATAGTCATTTTTCTTTCGATTGCAAACGTAACCAGTTTTTCAATGGTGTAATGGTTTAACATAGAAAACTTACAGTTGGCTCTCGATTCTAATCTATCACTCCGATTTGCAAACGGATTTCACTGAAGCTGTAACTTTCATCCCAGAACATAGTGTAGGGGCCATTACCTCTTCAACTATAGTCATTTTTCTTTCGATTGCAAACGTAACCAGTTTTTCAATGGTGTAATGGTTTAACATAGAAAACTTACCGTTGGCTCTCGATTCTAATCTATCACTCCGATTTGCAAACGGATTTCACTGAAGCTGTAACTTTCATCCCAGAACATAGTTTAGGGGCTATTACCTCTTCAACTATAGTCATTTTTCTTTCGATTGCAAACGTAACCAGTTTTTCAATGGTGTAATGGTTTAACATAGAAAACTTACCGTTGGCTCTCGATTCTAATCTATCACTCCGATTTGCAAACGGATTTCACTGAAGCTGTAACTTTCATCCCAGAACATAGTTTAGGGTCCATTACCTCTTCAACTATAGTCATTTTTCTTTCGATTGCAAACGTAACCAGTTTTTCAATGGTGTAATGGTTTAACATAGAAAACTTACCGTTGGCTCTCGATTCTAATCTATCACTCCGATTTGCAAACGGATTTCACTGAAGCTGTAACTTTCATCCCAGAACATAGTTTAGGGGCCATTACCTCTTCAACTATAGTCATTTTTCTTTCGATTGCAAACGTAACCAGTTTTTCAATGGTGTAATGGTTTAACATAGAAAACTTACCGTTGGCTCTCGATTCTAATCTATCACTCCGATTTGCAAACGGATTTCACTGAAGTTGTAACTTTCATCCCAGAACATAGTTTAGGGGCCATTACCTCTTCAACTATAGTCATTTTTCTTTCGATTGCAAACGTAACCAGTTTTTCAATGGTGTAATGGTTTAACATAGAAAACTTACCGTTGGCTCTCGATTCTAATCTATCACTCCGATTTGCAAACGGATTTCACTGAAGCTGTAACTTTCATCCCAGAACATAGTTTAGGGGCCATTACCTCTTCAACTATAGTCATTTTTCTTTCGATTGCAAACGTAACCAGTTTTTCAATGGTGTAATGGTTTAACACAAAAAACTTACCGTTGGCTCTCGATTCTAATCTATCACTCCGATTTGCAAACGGATTTCACTGAAGCTGTAACTTTCATCCCAGAACATAGTTTAGGGGCCATTACCTCTTCAACTATAGTCATTTTTCTTTCGATTGCAAACGTAACCAGTTTTTCAATGGTGTAATGGTTTAACATAGAAAACTTACAGTTGGCTCTCGATTCTAATCTATCACTCCGATTTGCAAACGGATTTCACTGAAGCTGTAACTTTCATCCCAGAACATAGTGTAGGGGCCATTACCTCTTCAACTATAGTCATTTTTCTTTCGATTGCAAATGTAACCAGTTTTTCAATGGTGTAATGGTTTAACATAGAAAACTTACCGTTGGCTCTCGATTCTAATCTATCACTCCGATTTGCAAACGGATTTCACTGAAGCTGTAACTTTCATCCCAGAACATAGTTTAGGGGCCATTACCTCTTCAACAATAGTCATTTTTCGTTCGATTGCAAACGTACCCAGTTTTTCAATGGTGTAATGGTTTAACATAGAAAAGTTACCGTTGGCTCTAGATTCTAATCTATCACTCCGATTTGCAAACGGATTTCACTGAAGCTGTAACTTTCATCCCAGAACATAGTTTAGGGGCCATTACCTCTTCAACTATAGTCATTTTTCTTTCGATTGCAAACGTACCCAGTTTTTCAATGGTGTAATGGTTTAACATAGAAAACGTACCGTTGGCTCTCGATTCTAATCTATCACTCCGATTTGCAAACGGATTTCACTGAAGCTGTAACTTTCATCCCAGAACATAGGGATGAAAGTTACAGCTCTTCAACTATAGTCATTTTTCTTTCGATTGCAAACGTAACCAGTTTTTCATTGGTGTAATGGTTTAACATAGAAAACTTACCGTTGGCTCTCGATTCTAATCTATCACTCCGATTTGCAAACGGATTTCACTGAAGCTGTAACTTTCATCCCAGAACATAGTTTAGGGGCCATTACCTCTTTAACTATAGTCATTTTTCTTTCGATTGCAAACGTAACCAGTTTTTCAATGGTGTAATAGTTTAACATAGAAAACTTACCGTTGGCTCTAGATTCTAATCTATCACTCCGATTTGCAAATGGATTTCACTGAAGCTGTAAATTGCATCCCAGAACATAGTTTAGGGGCCATTACCTCTTCAACTATAGTCATTTTTCTTTCGATTGCAAACGTAACCAGTTTTTCAATGGTGTAATGGTTTAACATAGAAAACTTACCGTTGGCTCTAGATTCTAATCTATCACTCCGATTTGCAAACGGATTTCACTGAAGCTGTAAATTGCATCCCAGAACATAGTTTAGGGGACGTTACCTCTTCAACTATAGTCATTTTTCTTTCGATTGCAAACGTACCCAGTTTTTCAATGATGTAATGGTTTAACATAGAAAACTTACCGTTGGCTCTAGATTCTAATCTATCACTCCAATTTGCAAACGGTTTTCACTAAAGCTGTAAATTGCATCCTAGAACATAGTTTAGGGGCCATTACCTCTTCAACTATAGTCATTTTTCTTTCGATTGCAAACGTACCCAGTTTTTCAATGGTGTAATGTTTTAACATAGAAAACTTACCGTTGGCTCTAGATTCTAATCTATCACTCCGATTTGCAAACGGATTTCACTGAAGCTGTAAATTGCATCCCAGAACATAGTTTAGGGGCCATTACCTCTTCAACTATAGTCATTTTTCTTTCGATTGCAAACGTACCCAGTTTTTCAATGGTGTAATGGTTTAACATCGAAAACTTACCGTTGGCTCTAGATTCTAATCTATCACTCCGATTTGCAAACAGATTTCACTGAAGCTGTAACTTTCATCCCAGAACATAGTTTAGGGGCCATTACCTCTTAAACTATAGTCATTTTTCTTTCATTTCAAACGTAACCAGTTTTTCAATGGTTTAATGGTTTAACATAGAAAACTTACCGTTGGCTCTAGATTCCAATCTATCACTCCGATTTGCAAACGGATTTCACTGAAGCTGTAACTTTCATCCCAGAACATAGTTTAGGGGCCATTACCTCTTCAACTATAGTCATTTTTCTTTCGATTGCAAACGTAACCAGTTTTTCAATGGTGTAATGGTTTAACATAGAAAACTTACCGTTGGCTCTAGTTTCTAATCTATCACTCCGATTTGCAAACGGATTTCACGGAAGCTGTAAATTGCATCCCAGAACATAGTTTAGGGGCCATTACCTCTTCAACTATAGTCATTTTTCTTTCGATTGCAAACGTAACCAGTTTTTCAATGGTGTAATGGTTTAACATAGAAAACTTACCGTTGGCTCTCGATTCTAATCTATCACTCCGATTTGCAAACGGATTTCACTGAAGCTGTAACTTTCATCCCAGAACATAGTTTAGGGGCCATTACCTCTTCAACTATAGTCATTTTTCTTTCGATTGCAAACGTAACCAGTTTTTCAATGGTGTAATGGTTTAACACAGAAAACTTACCGTTGGCTCTCGATTCTAATCTATCACTCCGATTTGCAAACGGATTTCACTGAAGCTGTAACTTTCATCCCAGAACATAGTTTAGGGGCCATTACCTCTTCAACTATAGTCATTTTTCTTTCGATTGCAAACGTACCCAGTTTTTCAATGGTGTAATGGTTTAACATAGAAAACTTACCGTTGGCTCTCGATTCTAATCTATCACTCCGATTTGCAAACGGATTTCACTGAAGCTGTAACTTTCATCCCAGAACATAGTTTAGGGGCCATTACCTCTTCAACTATAGTCATTTTTCTTTCGATTGCAAACGTACCCAGTTTTTCAATGGTGTAATGGTTTAACATAGAAAACTTACCGTTGGCTCTCGATTCTAATCTATCACTCCGATTTGCAAACGGATTTCACTGAAGCTGTAACTTTCATTCCAGAACATAGTTTACGGGCCATTACCTCTTCAACTATAGTCATTTTTCTTTCGATTGCAAACGTAACCAGTTTTTCAATGGTGTAATGGTTTAACATAGAAAACTTACCGTTGGCTCTCGATTCTAATCTATCACTCCGATTTGCAAACGGATTTCACTGAAGCTGTAACTTTCATCCCAGAACATAGTTTAGGGGCCATTACCTCTTCAACAATAGTCATTTTTCGTTCGATTGCAAACGTACCCAGTTTTTCAATGGTGTAATGGTTTAACATAGAAAAGTTACCGTTGGCTCTAGATTGTAATCTATCACTCCGATTTGCAAACGGATTTCACTGAAGCTGTAACTTTCATCCCAGAACATAGTTTAGGGGCCATTACCTCTTCAACTATAGTCATTTTTCTTTCGATTGCAAACGTACCCAGTTTTTCAATGGTGTAATGGTTTAACATCGAAAACGTACCGTTGGCTCTCGATTCTAATCTATCACTCCGATTTGCAAACGGATTTCACTGAAGCTGTAACTTTCATCCCAGAACATAGGGATGAAAGTTACAGCTCTTCAACTATAGTCATTTTTCTTTCGATTGCAAACGTAACCAGTTTTTCAATGGTGTAATGGTTTAACATAGAAAACTTACCGTTGGCTCTCGATTCTAATCTATCACTCCGATTTGCAAACGGATTTCACTGAAGCTGTAACTTTCATCCCAGAACATAGTTTAGGGGCCATTACCTCTTCAACTGTAGTCATTTTTCTTTCGATTGCAAACGTAACCAGTTTTTCAATGGTGTAATGGTTTAACATAGAAAACTTACCGTTGGCTCTCGATTCTAATCTATCCCTCCGATTTGCAAACGGATTTCACTGAAGCTGTAACTTTCATCCCAGAACATAGTTTAGGGGCCATTACCTCTTCAACTATAGTCATTTTTCTTTCGATTGCAAACGTAACCAGTTTTTCAATGGTGTAATGGTTTAACATAGAAAACTTACCGTTGGCTCTCGATTCTAATCTATCACTCCGATTTGCAAACGGATTTCACTGAAGCTGTAACTTTCATCCCAGAACATAGTTTAGGGGCCATTACCTCTTCAACTATAGTCATTTTTCTTTCGATTGCAAACGTAACCAGTTTTTCAATGGTGTAATGGTTTAACATAGAAAACTTACCGTTGGCTCTCGATTCTAATCTATCACTCCGATTTGCAAACGGATTTCACTGAAGCTGTAACTTTCATCCCAGAACATAGTTTAGGGGCCATTACCTCTTCAACTATAGTCATTTTTCTTTCGATTGCAAACGTAACCAGTTTTTCAATGGTGTAATGGTTTAACATAAAAAACTTACCGTTGGCTCTCGATTCTAATCTATCACTCCGATTTGCAAACGGATTTCACTGAAGCTGTAACTTTCATCCCAGAACATAGTTTAGGGGCCATTACCTCTTCAACTATAGTCATTTTTCTTTCGATTGCAAACGTAACCAGTTTTTCAATGGTGTAATGGTTTAACATAGAAAACTTACAGTTGGCTCTCGATTCTAATCTATCACTCCGATTTGCAAACGGATTTCACTGAAGCTGTAACTTTCATCCCAGAACATAGTGTAGGGGCCATTACCTCTTCAACTATAGTCATTTTTCTTTCGATTGCAAACGTAACCAGTTTTTCAATGGTGTAATGGTTTAACATAGAAAACTTACCGTTGGCTCTCGATTCTAATCTATCACTCCGATTTGCAAACGGATTTCACTGAAGCTGTAACTTTCATCCCAGAACATAGTTTAGGGGCCATTACCTCTTCAACTATAGTCATTTTTCTTTCGATTGCAAACGTAACCAGTTTTTCAATGGTGTAATGGTTTAACATAGAAAACTTACCGTTGGCTCTCGATTCTAATCTATCACTCCGATTTGCAAACGGATTTCACTGAAGCTGTAACTTTCATCCCAGAACATAGTTTAGGGTCCATTACCTCTTCAACTATAGTCATTTTTCTTTCGATTGCAAACGTAACCAGTTTTTCAATGGTGTAATGGTTTAACATAGAAAACTTACCGTTGGCTCTCGATTCTAATCTATCACTCCGATTTGCAAACGGATTTCACTGAAGCTGTAACTTTCATCCCAGAACATAGTTTAGGGGCCATTACCTCTTCAACTATAGTCATTTTTCTTTCGATTGCAAACGTAACCAGTTTTTCAATGGTGTAATGGTTTAACATAGAAAACTTACAGTTGGCTCTCGATTCTAATCTATCACTCCGATTTGCAAACGGATTTCACTGAAGCTGTAACTTTCATCCCAGAACATAGTGTAGGGGCCATTACCTCTTCAACTATAGTCATTTTTCTTTCGATTGCAAATGTAACCAGTTTTTCAATGGTGTAATGGTTTAACATAGAAAACTTACCGTTGGCTCTCGATTCTAATCTATCACTCCGATTTGCAAACGGATTTCACTGAAGCTGTAACTTTCATCCCAGAACATAGTTTAGGGGCCATTACCTCTTCAACTATAGTCATTTTTCGTTCGATTGCAAACGTACCCAGTTTTTCAATGGTGTAATGGTTTAACATAGAAAAGTTACCGTTGGCTCTAGATTCTAATCTATCACTCCGATTTGCAAACGGATTTCACTGAAGCTGTAACTTTCATCCCAGAACATAGTTTAGGGGCCATTACCTCTTCAACTATAGTCATTTTTCTTTCGATTGCAAACGTACCCAGTTTTTCAATGGTGTAATGGTTTAACATAGAAAACGTACCGTTGGCTCTCGATTCTAATCTATCACTCCGATTTGCAAACGGATTTCACTGAAGCTGTAACTTTCATCCCAGAACATAGGGATGAAAGTTACAGCTCTTCAACTATAGTCATTTTTCTTTCGATTGCAAACGTAACCAGTTTTTCATTGGTGTAATGGTTTAACATAGAAAACTTACCGTTGGCTCTCGATTCTAATCTATCACTCCGATTTGCAAACGGATTTCACTGAAGCTGTAACTTTCATCCCAGAACATAGTTTAGGGGCCATTACCTCTTTAACTATAGTCATTTTTCTTTCGATTGCAAACGTAACCAGTTTTTCAATGGTGTAATAGTTTAACATAGAAAACTTACCGTTGGCTCTAGATTCTAATCTATCACTCCGATTTGCAAATGGATTTCACTGAAGCTGTAAATTGCATCCCAGAACATAGTTTAGGGGCCATTACCTCTTCAACTATAGTCATTTTTCTTTCGATTGCAAACGTAACCAGTTTTTCAATGGTGTAATGGTTTAACATAGAAAACTTACCGTTGGCTCTAGATTCTAATCTATCACTCCGATTTGCAAACGGATTTCACTGAAGCTGTAAATTGCATCCCAGAACATAGTTTAGGGGACGTTACCTCTTCAACTATAGTCATTTTTCTTTCGATTGCAAACGTACCCAGTTTTTCAATGATGTAATGGTTTAACATAGAAAACTTACCGTTGGCTCTAGATTCTAATCTATCACTCCAATTTGCAAACGGTTTTCACTAAAGCTGTAAATTGCATCCTAGAACATAGTTTAGGGGCCATTACCTCTTCAACTATAGTCATTTTTCTTTCGATTGCAAACGTACCCAGTTTTTCAATGGTGTAATGTTTTAACATAGAAAACTTACCGTTGGCTCTCGATTCTAATCTATCACTCCGATTTGCAAACGGATTTCACTGAAGCTGTAACTTTCATTCCAGAACATAGTTTACGGGCCATTACCTCTTCAACTATAGTCATTTTTCTTTCGATTGCAAACGTAACCAGTTTTTCAATGGTGTAATGGTTTAACATAGAAAACTTACCGTTGGCTCTCGATTCTAATCTATCACTCCGATTTGCAAACGGATTTCACTGAAGCTGTAACTTTCATCCCAGAACATAGTTTAGGGGCCATTACCTCTTCAACAATAGTCATTTTTCGTTCGATTGCAAACGTACCCAGTTTTTCAATGGTGTAATGGTTTAACATAGAAAAGTTACCGTTGGCTCTAGATTCTAATCTATCACTCCGATTTGCAAACGGATTTCACTGAAGCTGTAACTTTCATCCCAGAACATAGTTTAGGGGCCATTACCTCTTCAACTATAGTCATTTTTCTTTCGATTGCAAACGTACCCAGTTTTTCAATGGTGTAATGGTTTAACATCGAAAACGTACCGTTGGCTCTCGATTCTAATCTATCACTCCGATTTGCAAACGGATTTCACTGAAGCTGTAACTTTCATCCCAGAACATAGGGATGAAAGTTACAGCTCTTCAACTATAGTCATTTTTCTTTCGATTGCAAACGTAACCAGTTTTTCAATGGTGTAATGGTTTAACATAGAAAACTTACCGTTGGCTCTCGATTCTAATCTATCACTCCGATTTGCAAACGGATTTCACTGAAGCTGTAACTTTCATCCCAGAACATAGTTTAGGGGCCATTACCTCTTCAACTGTAGTCATTTTTCTTTCGATTGCAAACGTAACCAGTTTTTCAATGGTGTAATGGTTTAACATAGAAAACTTACCGTTGGCTCTCGATTCTAATCTATCCCTCCGATTTGCAAACGGATTTCACTGAAGCTGTAACTTTCATCCCAGAACATAGTTTAGGGGCCATTACCTCTTCAACTATAGTCATTTTTCTTTCGATTGCAAACGTAACCAGTTTTTCAATGGTGTAATGGTTTAACATAGAAAACTTACCGTTGGCTCTCGATTCTAATCTATCACTCCGATTTGCAAACGGATTTCACTGAAGCTGTAACTTTCATCCCAGAACATAGTTTAGGGGCCATTACCTCTTCAACTATAGTCATTTTTCTTTCGATTGCAAACGTAACCAGTTTTTCAATGGTGTAATGGTTTAACATAGAAAACTTACCGTTGGCTCTCGATTCTAATCTATCACTCCGATTTGCAAACGGATTTCACTGAAGCTGTAACTTTCATCCCAGAACATAGTTTAGGGGCCATTACCTCTTCAACTATAGTCATTTTTCTTTCGATTGCAAACGTAACCAGTTTTTCAATGGTGTAATGGTTTAACATAAAAAACTTACCGTTGGCTCTCGATTCTAATCTATCACTCCGATTTGCAAACGGATTTCACTGAAGCTGTAACTTTCATCCCAGAACATAGTTTAGGGGCCATTACCTCTTCAACTATAGTCATTTTTCTTTCGATTGCAAACGTAACCAGTTTTTCAATGGTGTAATGGTTTAACATAGAAAACTTACAGTTGGCTCTCGATTCTAATCTATCACTCCGATTTGCAAACGGATTTCACTGAAGCTGTAACTTTCATCCCAGAACATAGTGTAGGGGCCATTACCTCTTCAACTATAGTCATTTTTCTTTCGATTGCAAACGTAACCAGTTTTTCAATGGTGTAATGGTTTAACATAGAAAACTTACCGTTGGCTCTCGATTCTAATCTATCACTCCGATTTGCAAACGGATTTCACTGAAGCTGTAACTTTCATCCCAGAACATAGTTTAGGGGCCATTACCTCTTCAACTATAGTCATTTTTCTTTCGATTGCAAACGTAACCAGTTTTTCAATGGTGTAATGGTTTAACATAGAAAACTTACCGTTGGCTCTCGATTCTAATCTATCACTCCGATTTGCAAACGGATTTCACTGAAGCTGTAACTTTCATCCCAGAACATAGTTTAGGGTCCATTACCTCTTCAACTATAGTCATTTTTCTTTCGATTGCAAACGTAACCAGTTTTTCAATGGTGTAATGGTTTAACATAGAAAACTTACCGTTGGCTCTCGATTCTAATCTATCACTCCGATTTGCAAACGGATTTCACTGAAGCTGTAACTTTCATCCCAGAACATAGTTTAGGGGCCATTACCTCTTCAACTATAGTCATTTTTCTTTCGATTGCAAACGTAACCAGTTTTTCAATGGTGTAATGGTTTAACATAGAAAACTTACCGTTGGCTCTCGATTCTAATCTATCACTCCGATTTGCAAACGGATTACACTGAAGTTGTAACTTTCATCCCAGAACATAGTTTAGGGGCCATTACCTCTTCAACTATAGTCATTTTTCTTTCGATTGCAAACGTAACCAGTTTTTCAATGGTGTAATGGTTTAACATAGAAAACTTACCGTTGGCTCTCGATTCTAATCTATCACTCCGATTTGCAAACGGATTTCACTGAAGCTGTAACTTTCATCCCAGAACATAGTTTAGGGGCCATTACCTCTTCAACTATAGTCATTTTTCTTTCGATTGCAAACGTAACCAGTTTTTCAATGGTGTAATGGTTTAACACAAAAAACTTACCGTTGGCTCTCGATTCTAATCTATCACTCCGATTTGCAAACGGATTTCACTGAAGCTGTAACTTTCATCCCAGAACATAGTTTAGGGGCCATTACCTCTTCAACTATAGTCATTTTTCTTTCGATTGCAAACGTAACCAGTTTTTCAATGGTGTAATGGTTTAACATAGAAAACTTACAGTTGGCTCTCGATTCTAATCTATCACTCCGATTTGCAAACGGATTTCACTGAAGCTGTAACTTTCATCCCAGAACATAGTGTAGGGGCCATTACCTCTTCAACTATAGTCATTTTTCTTTCGATTGCAAATGTAACCAGTTTTTCAATGGTGTAATGGTTTAACATAGAAAACTTACCGTTGGCTCTCGATTCTAATCTATCACTCCGATTTGCAAACGGATTTCACTGAAGCTGTAACTTTCATCCCAGAACATAGTTTAGGGGCCATTACCTCTTCAACAATAGTCATTTTTCGTTCGATTGCAAACGTACCCAGTTTTTCAATGGTGTAATGGTTTAACATAGAAAAGTTACCGTTGGCTCTAGATTCTAATCTATCACTCCGATTTGCAAACGGATTTCACTGAAGCTGTAACTTTCATCCCAGAACATAGTTTAGGGGCCATTACCTCTTCAACTATAGTCATTTTTCTTTCGATTGCAAACGTACCCAGTTTTTCAATGGTGTAATGGTTTAACATAGAAAACGTACCGTTGGCTCTCGATTCTAATCTATCACTCCGATTTGCAAACGGATTTCACTGAAGCTGTAACTTTCATCCCAGAACATAGGGATGAAAGTTACAGCTCTTCAACTATAGTCATTTTTCTTTCGATTGCAAACGTAACCAGTTTTTCATTGGTGTAATGGTTTAACATAGAAAACTTACCGTTGGCTCTCGATTCTAATCTATCACTCCGATTTGCAAACGGATTTCACTGAAGCTGTAACTTTCATCCCAGAACATAGTTTAGGGGCCATTACCTCTTTAACTATAGTCATTTTTCTTTCGATTGCAAACGTAACCAGTTTTTCAATGGTGTAATAGTTTAACATAGAAAACTTACCGTTGGCTCTAGATTCTAATCTATCACTCCGATTTGCAAATGGATTTCACTGAAGCTGTAAATTGCATCCCAGAACATAGTTTAGGGGCCATTACCTCTTCAACTATAGTCATTTTTCTTTCGATTGCAAACGTAACCAGTTTTTCAATGGTGTAATGGTTTAACATAGAAAACTTACCGTTGGCTCTAGATTCTAATCTATCACTCCGATTTGCAAACGGATTTCACTGAAGCTGTAAATTGCATCCCAGAACATAGTTTAGGGGACGTTACCTCTTCAACTATAGTCATTTTTCTTTCGATTGCAAACGTACCCAGTTTTTCAATGATGTAATGGTTTAACATAGAAAACTTACCGTTGGCTCTAGATTCTAATCTATCACTCCAATTTGCAAACGGTTTTCACTAAAGCTGTAAATTGCATCCTAGAACATAGTTTAGGGGCCATTACCTCTTCAACTATAGTCATTTTTCTTTCGATTGCAAACGTACCCAGTTTTTCAATGGTGTAATGTTTTAACATAGAAAACTTACCGTTGGCTCTAGATTCTAATCTATCACTCCGATTTGCAAACGGATTTCACTGAAGCTGTAAATTGCATCCCAGAACATAGTTTAGGGGCCATTACCTCTTCAACTATAGTCATTTTTCTTTCGATTGCAAACGTACCCAGTTTTTCAATGGTGTAATGGTTTAACATCGAAAACTTACCGTTGGCTCTAGATTCTAATCTATCACTCCGATTTGCAAACAGATTTCACCGAAGCTGTAACTTTCATCCCAGAACATAGTTTAGGGGCCATTACCTCTTAAACTATAGTCATTTTTCTTTCATTGCAAACGTAACCAGTTTTTCAATGGTTTAATGGTTTAACATAGAAAACTTACCGTTGGCTCTAGATTCCAATCTATCACTCCGATTTGCAAACGGATTTCACTGAAGCTGTAACTTTCATCCCAGAACATAGTTTAGGGGCCATTACCTCTTCAACTATAGTCATTTTTCTTTCGATTGCAAACGTAACCAGTTTTTCAATGGTGTAATGGTTTAACATAGAAAACTTACCGTTGGCTCTAGTTTCTAATCTATCACTCCGATTTGCAAACGGATTTCACGGAAGCTGTAAATTGCATCCCAGAACATAGTTTAGGGGCCATTACCTCTTCAACTATAGTCATTTTTCTTTCGATTGCAAACGTAACCAGTTTTTCAATGGTGTAATGGTTTAACATAGAAAACTTACCGTTGGCTCTCGATTCTAATCTATCACTCCGATTTGCAAACGGATTTCACTGAAGCTGTAACTTTCATCCCAGAACATAGTTTAGGGGCCATTACCTCTTCAACTATAGTCATTTTTCTTTCGATTGCAAACGTAACCAGTTTTTCAATGGTGTAATGGTTTAACACAGAAAACTTACCGTTGGCTCTCGATTCTAATCTATCACTCCGATTTGCAAACGGATTTCACTGAAGCTGTAACTTTCATCCCAGAACATAGTTTAGGGGCCATTACCTCTTCAACTATAGTCATTTTTCTTTCGATTGCAAACGTACCCAGTTTTTCAATGGTGTAATGGTTTAACATAGAAAACTTACCGTTGGCTCTCGATTCTAATCTATCACTCCGATTTGCAAACGGATTTCACTGAAGCTGTAACTTTCATCCCAGAACATAGTTTAGGGGCCATTACCTCTTCAACTATAGTCATTTTTCTTTCGATTGCAAACGTACCCAGTTTTTCAATGGTGTAATGGTTTAACATAGAAAACTTACCGTTGGCTCTCGATTCTAATCTATCACTCCGATTTGCAAACGGATTTCACTGAAGCTGTAACTTTCATTCCAGAACATAGTTTACGGGCCATTACCTCTTCAACTATAGTCATTTTTCTTTCGATTGCAAACGTAACCAGTTTTTCAATGGTGTAATGGTTTAACATAGAAAACTTACCGTTGGCTCTCGATTCTAATCTATCACTCCGATTTGCAAACGGATTTCACTGAAGCTGTAACTTTCATCCCAGAACATAGTTTAGGGGCCATTACCTCTTCAACAATAGTCATTTTTCGTTCGATTGCAAACGTACCCAGTTTTTCAATGGTGTAATGGTTTAACATAGAAAAGTTACCGTTGGCTCTAGATTCTAATCTATCACTCCGATTTGCAAACGGATTTCACTGAAGCTGTAACTTTCATCCCAGAACATAGTTTAGGGGCCATTACCTCTTCAACTATAGTCATTTTTCTTTCGATTGCAAACGTACCCAGTTTTTCAATGGTGTAATGGTTTAACATAGAAAACGTACCGTTGGCTCTCGATTCTAATCTATCACTCCGATTTGCAAACGGATTTCACTGAAGCTGTAACTTTCATCCCAGAACATAGGGATGAAAGTTACAGCTCTTCAACTATAGTCATTTTTCTTTCGATTGCAAACGTAACCAGTTTTTCAATGGTGTAATGGTTTAACATAGAAAACTTACCGTTGGCTCTCGATTCTAATCTATCACTCCGATTTGCAAACGGATTTCACAAAAGCTGTAACTTTCATCCCAGAACATAGTTTAGGGGCCATTACCTCTTCAACTGTAGTCATTTTTCTTTCGATTGCAAACGTAACCAGTTTTTCAATGGTGTAATGGTTTAACATAGAAAACTTACCGTTGGCTCTCGATTCTAATCTATCCCTCCGATTTGCAAACGGATTTCACTGAAGCTGTAACTTTCATCCCAGAACATAGTTTAGGGGCCATTACCTCTTCAACTATAGTCATTTTTCTTTCGATTGCAAACGTAACCAGTTTTTCAATGGTGTAATGGTTTAACATAGAAAACTTACCGTTGGCTCTCGATTCTAATCTATCACTCCGATTTGCAAACGGATTTCACTGAAGCTGTAACTTTCATCCCAGAACATAGTTTAGGGGCCATTACCTCTTCAACAATAGTCATTTTTCGTTCGATTGCAAACGTACCCAGTTTTTCAATGGTGTAATGGTTTAACATAGAAAAGTTACCGTTGGCTCTAGATTCTAATCTATCCCTCCGATTTGCAAACGGATTTCACTGAAGCTGTAACTTTCATCCCAGAACATAGTTTAGGGGCCATTACCTCTTCAACTATAGTCATTTTTCTTTCGATTGCAAACGTACCCAGTTTTTCAATGGTGTAATGGTTTAACATAGAAAACGTACCGTTGGCTCTCGATTCTAATCTATCACTCCGATTTGCAAACGGATTTCACTGAAGCTGTAACTTTCATCCCAGAACATAGGGATGAAAGTTACAGCTCTTCAACTATAGTCATTTTTCTTTCGATTGCAAACGTAACCAGTTTTTCATTGGTGTAATGGTTTAACATAGAAAACTTACCGTTGGCTCTCGATTCTAATCTATCACTCCGATTTGCAAACGGATTTCACTGAAGCTGTAACTTTCATCCCAGAACATAGTTTAGGGGCCATTACCTCTTTAACTATAGTCATTTTTCTTTCGATTGCAAACGTAACCAGTTTTTCAATGGTGTAATAGTTTAACATAGAAAACTTACCGTTGGCTCTAGATTCTAATCTATCACTCCGATTTGCAAATGGATTTCACTGAAGCTGTAAATTGCATCCCAGAACATAGTTTAGGGGCCATTACCTCTTCAACTATAGTCATTTTTCTTTCGATTGCAAACGTAACCAGTTTTTCAATGGTGTAATGGTTTAACATAGAAAACTTACCGTTGGCTCTAGATTCTAATCTATCACTCCGATTTGCAAACGGATTTCACTGAAGCTGTAAATTGCATCCCAGAACATAGTTTAGGGGACGTTACCTCTTCAACTATAGTCATTTTTCTTTCGATTGCAAACGTACCCAGTTTTTCAATGATGTAATGGTTTAACATAGAAAACTTACCGTTGGCTCTAGATTCTAATCTATCACTCCAATTTGCAAACGGTTTTCACTAAAGCTGTAAATTGCATCCTAGAACATAGTTTAGGGGCCATTACCTCTTCAACTATAGTCATTTTTCTTTCGATTGCAAACGTACCCAGTTTTTCAATGGTGTAATGTTTTAACATAGAAAACTTACCGTTGGCTCTAGATTCTAATCTATCACTCCGATTTGCAAACGGATTTCACTGAAGCTGTAAATTGCATCCCAGAACATAGTTTAGGGGCCATTACCTCTTCAACTATAGTCATTTTTCTTTCGATTGCAAACGTACCCAGTTTTTCAATGGTGTAATGGTTTAACATCGAAAACTTACCGTTGGCTCTAGATTCTAATCTATCACTCCGATTTGCAAACAGATTTCACTGAAGCTGTAACTTTCATCCCAGAACATAGTTTAGGGGCCATTACCTCTTAAACTATAGTCATTTTTCTTTCATTTCAAACGTAACCAGTTTTTCAATGGTTTAATGGTTTAACATAGAAAACTTACCGTTGGCTCTAGATTCCAATCTATCACTCCGATTTGCAAACGGATTTCACTGAAGCTGTAACTTTCATCCCAGAACATAGTTTAGGGGCCATTACCTCTTCAACTATAGTCATTTTTCTTTCGATTGCAAACGTAACCAGTTTTTCAATGGTGTAATGGTTTAACATAGAAAACTTACCGTTGGCTCTAGTTTCTAATCTATCACTCCGATTTGCAAACTGATTTCACGGAAGCTGTAAATTGCATCCCAGAACATAGTTTAGGGGCCATTACCTCTTCAACTATAGTCATTTTTCTTTCGATTGCAAACGTAACCAGTTTTTCAATGGTGTAATGGTTTAACATAGAAAACTTACCGTTGGCTCTCGATTCTAATCTATCACTCCGATTTGCAAACGGATTTCACTGAAGCTGTAACTTTCATCCCAGAACATAGTTTAGGGGCCATTACCTCTTCAACTATAGTCATTTTTCTTTCGATTGCAAACGTAACCAGTTTTTCAATGGTGTAATGGTTTAACACAGAAAACTTACCGTTGGCTCTCGATTCTAATCTATCACTCCGATTTGCAAACGGATTTCACTGAAGCTGTAACTTTCATCCCAGAACATAGTTTAGGGGCCATTACCTCTTCAACTATAGTCATTTTTCTTTCGATTGCAAACGTACCCAGTTTTTCAATGGTGTAATGGTTTAACATAGAAAACTTACCGTTGGCTCTCGATTCTAATCTATCACTCCGATTTGCAAACGGATTTCACTGAAGCTGTAACTTTCATCCCAGAACATAGTTTAGGGGCCATTACCTCTTCAACTATAGTCATTTTTCTTTCGATTGCAAACGTACCCAGTTTTTCAATGGTGTAATGGTTTAACATAGAAAACTTACCGTTGGCTCTCGATTCTAATCTATCACTCCGATTTGCAAACGGATTTCACTGAAGCTGTAACTTTCATTCCAGAACATAGTTTACGGGCCATTACCTCTTCAACTATAGTCATTTTTCTTTCGATTGCAAACGTAACCAGTTTTTCAATGGTGTAATGGTTTAACATAGAAAACTTACCGTTGGCTCTCGATTCTAATCTATCACTCCGATTTGCAAACGGATTTCACTGAAGCTGTAACTTTCATCCCAGAACATAGTTTAGGGGCCATTACCTCTTCAACAATAGTCATTTTTCGTTCGATTGCAAACGTACCCAGTTTTTCAATGGTGTAATGGTTTAACATAGAAAAGTTACCGTTGGCTCTAGATTGTAATCTATCACTCCGATTTGCAAACGGATTTCACTGAAGCTGTAACTTTCATCCCAGAACATAGTTTAGGGGCCATTACCTCTTCAACTATAGTCATTTTTCTTTCGATTGCAAACGTACCCAGTTTTTCAATGGTGTAATGGTTTAACATCGAAAACGTACCGTTGGCTCTCGATTCTAATCTATCACTCCGATTTGCAAACGGATTTCACTGAAGCTGTAACTTTCATCCCAGAACATAGGGATGAAAGTTACAGCTCTTCAACTATAGTCATTTTTCTTTCGATTGCAAACGTAACCAGTTTTTCAATGGTGTAATGGTTTAACATAGAAAACTTACCGTTGGCTCTCGATTCTAATCTATCACTCCGATTTGCAAACGGATTTCACTGAAGCTGTAACTTTCATCCCAGAACATAGTTTAGGGGCCATTACCTCTTCAACTGTAGTCATTTTTCTTTCGATTGCAAACGTAACCAGTTTTTCAATGGTGTAATGGTTTAACATAGAAAACTTACCGTTGGCTCTCGATTCTAATCTATCCCTCCGATTTGCAAACGGATTTCACTGAAGCTGTAACTTTCATCCCAGAACATAGTTTAGGGGCCATTACCTCTTCAACTATAGTCATTTTTCTTTCGATTGCAAACGTAACCAGTTTTTCAATGGTGTAATGGTTTAACATAGAAAACTTACCGTTGGCTCTCGATTCTAATCTATCACTCCGATTTGCAAACGGATTTCACTGAAGCTGTAACTTTCATCCCAGAACATAGTTTAGGGGCCATTACCTCTTCAACTATAGTCATTTTTCTTTCGATTGCAAACGTAACCAGTTTTTCAATGGTGTAATGGTTTAACATAGAAAACTTACCGTTGGCTCTCGATTCTAATCTATCACTCCGATTTGCAAACGGATTTCACTGAAGCTGTAACTTTCATCCCAGAACATAGTTTAGGGGCCATTACCTCTTCAACTATAGTCATTTTTCTTTCGATTGCAAACGTAACCAGTTTTTCAATGGTGTAATGGTTTAACATAAAAAACTTACCGTTGGCTCTCGATTCTAATCTATCACTCCGATTTGCAAACGGATTTCACTGAAGCTGTAACTTTCATCCCAGAACATAGTTTAGGGGCCATTACCTCTTCAACTATAGTCATTTTTCTTTCGATTGCAAACGTAACCAGTTTTTCAATGGTGTAATGGTTTAACATAGAAAACTTACAGTTGGCTCTCGATTCTAATCTATCACTCCGATTTGCAAACGGATTTCACTGAAGCTGTAACTTTCATCCCAGAACATAGTGTAGGGGCCATTACCTCTTCAACTATAGTCATTTTTCTTTCGATTGCAAACGTAACCAGTTTTTCAATGGTGTAATGGTTTAACATAGAAAACTTACCGTTGGCTCTCGATTCTAATCTATCACTCCGATTTGCAAACGGATTTCACTGAAGCTGTAACTTTCATCCCAGAACATAGTTTAGGGGCCATTACCTCTTCAACTATAGTCATTTTTCTTTCGATTGCAAACGTAACCAGTTTTTCAATGGTGTAATGGTTTAACATAGAAAACTTACCGTTGGCTCTCGATTCTAATCTATCACTCCGATTTGCAAACGGATTTCACTGAAGCTGTAACTTTCATCCCAGAACATAGTTTAGGGTCCATTACCTCTTCAACTATAGTCATTTTTCTTTCGATTGCAAACGTAACCAGTTTTTCAATGGTGTAATGGTTTAACATAGAAAACTTACCGTTGGCTCTCGATTCTAATCTATCACTCCGATTTGCAAACGGATTTCACTGAAGCTGTAACTTTCATCCCAGAACATAGTTTAGGGGCCATTACCTCTTCAACTATAGTCATTTTTCTTTCGATTGCAAACGTAACCAGTTTTTCAATGGTGTAATGGTTTAACATAGAAAACTTACAGTTGGCTCTCGATTCTAATCTATCACTCCGATTTGCAAACGGATTTCACTGAAGCTGTAACTTTCATCCCAGAACATAGTGTAGGGGCCATTACCTCTTCAACTATAGTCATTTTTCTTTCGATTGCAAATGTAACCAGTTTTTCAATGGTGTAATGGTTTAACATAGAAAACTTACCGTTGGCTCTCGATTCTAATCTATCACTCCGATTTGCAAACGGATTTCACTGAAGCTGTAACTTTCATCCCAGAACATAGTTTAGGGGCCATTACCTCTTCAACTATAGTCATTTTTCGTTCGATTGCAAACGTACCCAGTTTTTCAATGGTGTAATGGTTTAACATAGAAAAGTTACCGTTGGCTCTAGATTCTAATCTATCACTCCGATTTGCAAACGGATTTCACTGAAGCTGTAACTTTCATCCCAGAACATAGTTTAGGGGCCATTACCTCTTCAACTATAGTCATTTTTCTTTCGATTGCAAACGTACCCAGTTTTTCAATGGTGTAATGGTTTAACATAGAAAACGTACCGTTGGCTCTCGATTCTAATCTATCACTCCGATTTGCAAACGGATTTCACTGAAGCTGTAACTTTCATCCCAGAACATAGGGATGAAAGTTACAGCTCTTCAACTATAGTCATTTTTCTTTCGATTGCAAACGTAACCAGTTTTTCATTGGTGTAATGGTTTAACATAGAAAACTTACCGTTGGCTCTCGATTCTAATCTATCACTCCGATTTGCAAACGGATTTCACTGAAGCTGTAACTTTCATCCCAGAACATAGTTTAGGGGCCATTACCTCTTTAACTATAGTCATTTTTCTTTCGATTGCAAACGTAACCAGTTTTTCAATGGTGTAATAGTTTAACATAGAAAACTTACCGTTGGCTCTAGATTCTAATCTATCACTCCGATTTGCAAATGGATTTCACTGAAGCTGTAAATTGCATCCCAGAACATAGTTTAGGGGCCATTACCTCTTCAACTATAGTCATTTTTCTTTCGATTGCAAACGTAACCAGTTTTTCAATGGTGTAATGGTTTAACATAGAAAACTTACCGTTGGCTCTAGATTCTAATCTATCACTCCGATTTGCAAACGGATTTCACTGAAGCTGTAAATTGCATCCCAGAACATAGTTTAGGGGACGTTACCTCTTCAACTATAGTCATTTTTCTTTCGATTGCAAACGTACCCAGTTTTTCAATGATGTAATGGTTTAACATAGAAAACTTACCGTTGGCTCTAGATTCTAATCTATCACTCCAATTTGCAAACGGTTTTCACTAAAGCTGTAAATTGCATCCTAGAACATAGTTTAGGGGCCATTACCTCTTCAACTATAGTCATTTTTCTTTCGATTGCAAACGTACCCAGTTTTTCAATGGTGTAATGTTTTAACATAGAAAACTTACCGTTGGCTCTCGATTCTAATCTATCACTCCGATTTGCAAACGGATTTCACTGAAGCTGTAACTTTCATTCCAGAACATAGTTTACGGGCCATTACCTCTTCAACTATAGTCATTTTTCTTTCGATTGCAAACGTAACCAGTTTTTCAATGGTGTAATGGTTTAACATAGAAAACTTACCGTTGGCTCTCGATTCTAATCTATCACTCCGATTTGCAAACGGATTTCACTGAAGCTGTAACTTTCATCCCAGAACATAGTTTAGGGGCCATTACCTCTTCAACAATAGTCATTTTTCGTTCGATTGCAAACGTACCCAGTTTTTCAATGGTGTAATGGTTTAACATAGAAAAGTTACCGTTGGCTCTAGATTCTAATCTATCACTCCGATTTGCAAACGGATTTCACTGAAGCTGTAACTTTCATCCCAGAACATAGTTTAGGGGCCATTACCTCTTCAACTATAGTCATTTTTCTTTCGATTGCAAACGTACCCAGTTTTTCAATGGTGTAATGGTTTAACATCGAAAACGTACCGTTGGCTCTCGATTCTAATCTATCACTCCGATTTGCAAACGGATTTCACTGAAGCTGTAACTTTCATCCCAGAACATAGGGATGAAAGTTACAGCTCTTCAACTATAGTCATTTTTCTTTCGATTGCAAACGTAACCAGTTTTTCAATGGTGTAATGGTTTAACATAGAAAACTTACCGTTGGCTCTCGATTCTAATCTATCACTCCGATTTGCAAACGGATTTCACTGAAGCTGTAACTTTCATCCCAGAACATAGTTTAGGGGCCATTACCTCTTCAACTGTAGTCATTTTTCTTTCGATTGCAAACGTAACCAGTTTTTCAATGGTGTAATGGTTTAACATAGAAAACTTACCGTTGGCTCTCGATTCTAATCTATCCCTCCGATTTGCAAACGGATTTCACTGAAGCTGTAACTTTCATCCCAGAACATAGTTTAGGGGCCATTACCTCTTCAACTATAGTCATTTTTCTTTCGATTGCAAACGTAACCAGTTTTTCAATGGTGTAATGGTTTAACATAGAAAACTTACCGTTGGCTCTCGATTCTAATCTATCACTCCGATTTGCAAACGGATTTCACTGAAGCTGTAACTTTCATCCCAGAACATAGTTTAGGGGCCATTACCTCTTCAACTATAGTCATTTTTCTTTCGATTGCAAACGTAACCAGTTTTTCAATGGTGTAATGGTTTAACATAGAAAACTTACCGTTGGCTCTCGATTCTAATCTATCACTCCGATTTGCAAACGGATTTCACTGAAGCTGTAACTTTCATCCCAGAACATAGTTTAGGGGCCATTACCTCTTCAACTATAGTCATTTTTCTTTCGATTGCAAACGTAACCAGTTTTTCAATGGTGTAATGGTTTAACATAAAAAACTTACCGTTGGCTCTCGATTCTAATCTATCACTCCGATTTGCAAACGGATTTCACTGAAGCTGTAACTTTCATCCCAGAACATAGTTTAGGGGCCATTACCTCTTCAACTATAGTCATTTTTCTTTCGATTGCAAACGTAACCAGTTTTTCAATGGTGTAATGGTTTAACATAGAAAACTTACAGTTGGCTCTCGATTCTAATCTATCACTCCGATTTGCAAACGGATTTCACTGAAGCTGTAACTTTCATCCCAGAACATAGTGTAGGGGCCATTACCTCTTCAACTATAGTCATTTTTCTTTCAATTGCAAATGTAACCAGTTTTTCAATGGTGTAATGGTTTAACATAGAAAACTTACCGTTGGCTCTCGATTCTAATCTATCACTCCGATTTGCAAACGGATTTCACTGAAGCTGTAACTTTCATCCCAGAACATAGTTTAGGGGCCATTACCTCTTCAACTATAGTCATTTTTCTTTCGATTGCAAACGTAACCAGTTTTTCAATGGTGTAATGGTTTAACATAGAAAACTTACCGTTGGCTCTCGATTCTAATCTATCACTCCGATTTGCAAACGGATTTCACTGAAGCTGTAACTTTCATCCCAGAACATAGTTTAGGGTCCATTACCTCTTCAACTATAGTCATTTTTCTTTCGATTGCAAACGTAACCAGTTTTTCAATGGTGTAATGGTTTAACATAGAAAACTTACCGTTGGCTCTCGATTCTAATCTATCACTCCGATTTGCAAACGGATTTCACTGAAGCTGTAACTTTCATCCCAGAACATAGTTTAGGGGCCATTACCTCTTCAACTATAGTCATTTTTCTTTCGATTGCAAACGTAACCAGTTTTTCAATGGTGTAATGGTTTAACATAGAAAACTTACCGTTGGCTCTCGATTCTAATCTATCACTCCGATTTGCAAACGGATTACACTGAAGTTGTAACTTTCATCCCAGAACATAGTTTAGGGGCCATTACCTCTTCAACTATAGTCATTTTTCTTTCGATTGCAAACGTAACCAGTTTTTCAATGGTGTAATGGTTTAACATAGAAAACTTACCGTTGGCTCTCGATTCTAATCTATCACTCCGATTTGCAAACGGATTTCACTGAAGCTGTAACTTTCATCCCAGAACATAGTTTAGGGGCCATTACCTCTTCAACTATAGTCATTTTTCTTTCGATTGCAAACGTAACCAGTTTTTCAATGGTGTAATGGTTTAACACAAAAAACTTACCGTTGGCTCTCGATTCTAATCTATCACTCCGATTTGCAAACGGATTTCACTGAAGCTGTAACTTTCATCCCAGAACATAGTTTAGGGGCCATTACCTCTTCAACTATAGTCATTTTTCTTTCGATTGCAAACGTAACCAGTTTTTCAATGGTGTAATGGTTTAACATAGAAAACTTACAGTTGGCTCTCGATTCTAATCTATCACTCCGATTTGCAAACGGATTTCACTGAAGCTGTAACTTTCATCCCAGAACATAGTGTAGGGGCCATTACCTCTTCAACTATAGTCATTTTTCTTTCGATTGCAAATGTAACCAGTTTTTCAATGGTGTAATGGTTTAACATAGAAAACTTACCGTTGGCTCTCGATTCTAATCTATCACTCCGATTTGCAAACGGATTTCACTGAAGCTGTAACTTTCATCCCAGAACATAGTTTAGGGGCCATTACCTCTTCAACAATAGTCATTTTTCGTTCGATTGCAAACGTACCCAGTTTTTCAATGGTGTAATGGTTTAACATAGAAAAGTTACCGTTGGCTCTAGATTCTAATCTATCACTCCGATTTGCAAACGGATTTCACTGAAGCTGTAACTTTCATCCCAGAACATAGTTTAGGGGCCATTACCTCTTCAACTATAGTCATTTTTCTTTCGATTGCAAACGTACCCAGTTTTTCAATGGTGTAATGGTTTAACATAGAAAACGTACCGTTGGCTCTCGATTCTAATCTATCACTCCGATTTGCAAACGGATTTCACTGAAGCTGTAACTTTCATCCCAGAACATAGGGATGAAAGTTACAGCTCTTCAACTATAGTCATTTTTCTTTCGATTGCAAACGTAACCAGTTTTTCATTGGTGTAATGGTTTAACATAGAAAACTTACCGTTGGCTCTCGATTCTAATCTATCACTCCGATTTGCAAACGGATTTCACTGAAGCTGTAACTTTCATCCCAGAACATAGTTTAGGGGCCATTACCTCTTTAACTATAGTCATTTTTCTTTCGATTGCAAACGTAACCAGTTTTTCAATGGTGTAATAGTTTAACATAGAAAACTTACCGTTGGCTCTAGATTCTAATCTATCACTCCGATTTGCAAATGGATTTCACTGAAGCTGTAAATTGCATCCCAGAACATAGTTTAGGGGCCATTACCTCTTCAACTATAGTCATTTTTCTTTCGATTGCAAACGTAACCAGTTTTTCAATGGTGTAATGGTTTAACATAGAAAACTTACCGTTGGCTCTAGATTCTAATCTATCACTCCGATTTGCAAACGGATTTCACTGAAGCTGTAAATTGCATCCCAGAACATAGTTTAGGGGACGTTACCTCTTCAACTATAGTCATTTTTCTTTCGATTGCAAACGTACCCAGTTTTTCAATGATGTAATGGTTTAACATAGAAAACTTACCGTTGGCTCTAGATTCTAATCTATCACTCCAATTTGCAAACGGTTTTCACTAAAGCTGTAAATTGCATCCTAGAACATAGTTTAGGGGCCATTACCTCTTCAACTATAGTCATTTTTCTTTCGATTGCAAACGTACCCAGTTTTTCAATGGTGTAATGTTTTAACATAGAAAACTTACCGTTGGCTCTAGATTCTAATCTATCACTCCGATTTGCAAACGGATTTCACTGAAGCTGTAAATTGCATCCCAGAACATAGTTTAGGGGCCATTACCTCTTCAACTATAGTCATTTTTCTTTCGATTGCAAACGTACCCAGTTTATCAATGGTGTAATGGTTTAACATCGAAAACTTACCGTTGGCTCTAGATTCTAATCTATCACTCCGATTTGCAAACAGATTTCACCGAAGCTGTAACTTTCATCCCAGAACATAGTTTAGGGGCCATTACCTCTTAAACTATAGTCATTTTTCTTTCATTGCAAACGTAACCAGTTTTTCAATGGTTTAATGGTTTAACATAGAAAACTTACCGTTGGCTCTAGATTCCAATCTATCACTCCGATTTGCAAACGGATTTCACTGAAGCTGTAACTTTCATCCCAGAACATAGTTTAGGGGCCATTACCTCTTCAACTATAGTCATTTTTCTTTCGATTGCAAACGTAACCAGTTTTTCAATGGTGTAATGGTTTAACATAGAAAACTTACCGTTGGCTCTAGTTTCTAATCTATCACTCCGATTTGCAAACGGATTTCACGGAAGCTGTAAATTGCATCCCAGAACATAGTTTAGGGGCCATTACCTCTTCAACTATAGTCATTTTTCTTTCGATTGCAAACGTAACCAGTTTTTCAATGGTGTAATGGTTTAACATAGAAAACTTACCGTTGGCTCTCGATTCTAATCTATCACTCCGATTTGCAAACGGATTTCACTGAAGCTGTAACTTTCATCCCAGAACATAGTTTAGGGGCCATTACCTCTTCAACTATAGTCATTTTTCTTTCGATTGCAAACGTAACCAGTTTTTCAATGGTGTAATGGTTTAACACAGAAAACTTACCGTTGGCTCTCGATTCTAATCTATCACTCCGATTTGCAAACGGATTTCACTGAAGCTGTAACTTTCATCCCAGAACATAGTTTAGGGGCCATTACCTCTTCAACTATAGTCATTTTTCTTTCGATTGCAAACGTACCCAGTTTTTCAATGGTGTAATGGTTTAACATAGAAAACTTACCGTTGGCTCTCGATTCTAATCTATCACTCCGATTTGCAAACGGATTTCACTGAAGCTGTAACTTTCATCCCAGAACATAGTTTAGGGGCCATTACCTCTTCAACTATAGTCATTTTTCTTTCGATTGCAAACGTACCCAGTTTTTCAATGGTGTAATGGTTTAACATAGAAAACTTACCGTTGGCTCTCGATTCTAATCTATCACTCCGATTTGCAAACGGATTTCACTGAAGCTGTAACTTTCATTCCAGAACATAGTTTACGGGCCATTACCTCTTCAACTATAGTCATTTTTCTTTCGATTGCAAACGTAACCAGTTTTTCAATGGTGTAATGGTTTAACATAGAAAACTTACCGTTGGCTCTCGATTCTAATCTATCACTCCGATTTGCAAACGGATTTCACTGAAGCTGTAACTTTCATCCCAGAACATAGTTTAGGGGCCATTACCTCTTCAACAATAGTCATTTTTCGTTCGATTGCAAACGTACCCAGTTTTTCAATGGTGTAATGGTTTAACATAGAAAAGTTACCGTTGGCTCTAGATTCTAATCTATCACTCCGATTTGCAAACGGATTTCACTGAAGCTGTAACTTTCATCCCAGAACATAGTTTAGGGGCCATTACCTCTTCAACTATAGTCATTTTTCTTTCGATTGCAAACGTACCCAGTTTTTCAATGGTGTAATGGTTTAACATAGAAAACGTACCGTTGGCTCTCGATTCTAATCTATCACTCCGATTTGCAAACGGATTTCACTGAAGCTGTAACTTTCATCCCAGAACATAGGGATGAAAGTTACAGCTCTTCAACTATAGTCATTTTTCTTTCGATTGCAAACGTAACCAGTTTTTCAATGGTGTAATGGTTTAACATAGAAAACTTACCGTTGGCTCTCGATTCTAATCTATCACTCCGATTTGCAAACGGATTTCACAAAAGCTGTAACTTTCATCCCAGAACATAGTTTAGGGGCCATTACCTCTTCAACTGTAGTCATTTTTCTTTCGATTGCAAACGTAACCAGTTTTTCAATGGTGTAATGGTTTAACATAGAAAACTTACCGTTGGCTCTCGATTCTAATCTATCCCTCCGATTTGCAAACGGATTTCACTGAAGCTGTAACTTTCATCCCAGAACATAGTTTAGGGGCCATTACCTCTTCAACTATAGTCATTTTTCTTTCGATTGCAAACGTAACCAGTTTTTCAATGGTGTAATGGTTTAACATAGAAAACTTACCGTTGGCTCTCGATTCTAATCTATCACTCCGATTTGCAAACGGATTTCACTGAAGCTGTAACTTTCATCCCAGAACATAGTTTAGGGGCCATTACCTCTTCAACTATAGTCATTTTTCTTTCGATTGCAAACGTAACCAGTTTTTCAATGGTGTAATGGTTTAACATAGAAAACTTACCGTTGGCTCTCGATTCTAATCTATCACTCCGATTTGCAAACGGATTTCACTGAAGCTGTAACTTTCATCCCAGAACATAGTTTAGGGGCCATTACCTCTTCAACTATAGTCATTTTTCTTTCGATTGCAAACGTAACCAGTTTTTCAATGGTGTAATGGTTTAACATAAAAAACTTACCGTTGGCTCTCGATTCTAATCTATCACTCTGATTTGCAAACGGATTTCACTGAAGCTGTAACTTTCATCCCAGAACATAGTTTAGGGGCCATTACCTCTTCAACTATAGTCATTTTTCTTTCGATTGCAAACGTAACCAGTTTTTCAATGGTGTAATGGTTTAACATAGAAAACTTACAGTTGGCTCTCGATTCTAATCTATCACTCCGATTTGCAAACGGATTTCACTGAAGCTGTAACTTTCATCCCAGAACATAGTGTAGGGGCCATTACCTCTTCAACTATAGTCATTTTTCTTTCGATTGCAAACGTAACCAGTTTTTCAATGGTGTAATGGTTTAACACAGAAAAATTACCGTTGGCTCTCGATTCTAATCTATCACTCCGATTTGCAAACGGATTTCACTGAAGCTGTAACTTTCATCCCAGAACATAGTTTAGGGGCCATTACCTCTTCAACTATAGTCATTTTTCTTTCGATTGCAAACGTAACCAGTTTTTCAATGGTGTAATGGTTTAACATAGAAAACTTACCGTTGGCTCTCGATTCTAATCTATCACTCCGATTTGCAAACGGATTTCACTGAAGCTGTAACTTTCATCCCAGAACATAGTTTAGGGTCCATTACCTCTTCAACTATAGTCATTTTTCTTTCGATTGCAAACGTAACCAGTTTTTCAATGGTGTAATGGTTTAACATAGAAAACTTACCGTTGGCTCTCGATTCTAATCTATCACTCCGATTTGCAAACGGATTTCACTGAAGCTGTAACTTTCATCCCAGAACATAGTTTAGGGGCCATTACCTCTTCAACTATAGTCATTTTTCTTTCGATTGCAAACGTAACCAGTTTTTCAATGGTGTAATGGTTTAACATAGAAAACTTACCGTTGGCTCTCGATTCTAATCTATCACTTCGATTTGCAAACGGATTTCACTGAAGTTGTAACTTTCATCCCAGAGCATAGTTTAGGGGCCATTACCTCTTCAACTATAGTCATTTTTCTTTCGATTGCAAACGTAACCAGTTTTTCAATGGTGTAATGGTTTAACATAGAAAACTTACCGTTGGCTCTCGATTCTAATCTATCACTCCGATTTGCAAACGGATTTCACTGAAGCTGTAACTTTCATCCCAGAACATAGTTTAGGGGCCATTACCTCTTCAACTGTAGTCATTTTTCTTTCGATTGCAAACGTAACCAGTTTTTCAATGGTGTAATGGTTTAACATAGAAAACTTACCGTTGGCTCTCGATTCTAATCTATCACTCCGATTTGCAAACGGATTTCACTGAAGCTGTAACTTTCATCCCAGAACAGAGTTTAGGGGCCACTACCTCTTCAACTATAGTCATTTTTCTTTCGATTGCAAACGTAACCAGTTTTTCAATGGTGTAATGGTTTAACATAGAAAACTTACCGTTGGCTCTCGATTCTAATCTATCACTCTGATTTGCAAACGGATTTCACTGAAGCTGTAACTTTCATCCCAGAACATAGTTTAGGGGCCATTACCTCTTCAACTATAGTCATTTTTCTTTCGATTGCAAACGTAACCAGTTTTTCAATGGTGTAATGGTTTAACATAGAAAAGGGGGGCGTGGCTTGACGCTGGAGCTGAATGGTTGCCTGAGCCTGTAGCTCCTGCTGATCTCACCCTTCTAAAGCGACTTACAGCGACCTAAAAGCCCCAATTTTCACCTAAAACATGGGTGAACACCCAGAGAACACAGAGAAGTGGCAGACTGCGAGAAGCAACCAGAAACACAGATCCACCATCCCTCGCAAGCTCTCCAGCTTTTTCTCTGAAGAAAAACAAGATGGCCGCCGCCATTACAGGCCTAACTCCAGCTATGAAGCTAACTACAGAACTCCACCACCGCTGGAACAGAGGAATCGATTTGCCCCTCTACAGACCCCCTATAGGAGAGGTGACAGAGCGGGCCACGCAGAGGAGGACAGCGGTGAAGAAGAGGACGGAGTGAAAACCGCCGACGCGGAATTCCGTGAAAGAAGTCCGCATAAGTCTATGCAAAATCCGAATTCAGGAGGAAAATCCGGAAAATCCGCAATTTTTTCCGGAAACAGCACACAAGAACCACCAGGATCCCAGGTAGGACAAAGGCCACAATCCTCCCCATTCCCAGCTGACCAACCATTCACCCAACCACCCCAAAACACCATGCCAGACTCCTTAACATCCCTCAATGCCTCAGACCAGCCTGTGACACAGGGATTCTTTAGGGAGTTCATGACATCATTCTGTAAAGAGATGAAAAGCAACAATGATGATCTTAGAAGTGACTTTCACTCCCTGGTATCACATCTTTCCATCTACACTAGTGAAAATGGCCAGAGGATCTCTAGATTAGAGAACAGAATAGAGGAGATGTCTATAGCCCACAATGAGCTGGTAGATGCACACACAGAGTTGGTGAAGGAAAATAACCTGATGAAGGAAAAGATAGCAGATGGGGAGGACAGAAATAGGCGAAATAATATAAAAATAAGAGGGGTCCCGGAGACAGTCCAAACAGATGATCTGAAGGACTATATAATGAACATACTGAAAGTGATCTCTCCAACTTTGACCGAGAGTGAGTTGACTGTGGATCGGGCCCATAGACTGCCCAAACCTGGCCACATCCCTAAACATCTACCAAGGGATGTTATAGCGAGAATCCACTTCTTCCACGTCAAGGAAATATTACTTAACTCGACAAGAGCTGGGAAGAAACTGCCTAGTCCGTACCAAGATCTGATTTTATACCAAGATCTCTCTAAAGCCACCCTACTTGCCAGACGAGGATTTGCACAGATAACCAACACCCTGAGACATCACAAGCTGGAATACTCCTGGGGATTTCCACCCAAGTTGATCGTCAGAGACAGTGGCATGACCCACATAATCAAAACACCACAGGAAGGAAAAGATCTTTTTGCCAAATGGGACATCCCTATCTTCGTCCCCAGAGACCCGAGGAAAGATAGACTCTACAAACCACCACTTCTACCTAAACCATCAGCAATGGACACATCACTACCCATCACACCAGACAAGGATAAAGCTGCGGAGGCTTCAGGCACTTCTTGACTGTATGGGTGAGAAGCCATAAACTATTTCCCCTTCACTTTTTGTCTTTTTCCGTGGACTTGTGTCCCCACTTTTTGGAAAAAGTACAACCCGGAACTTTAGTACTCTGAAGTTTTGTTGCTGTTTCCTTGATCTACACTCCAGGAAACTAATTTCTTTTTTTCTTTCTTTCTCTTTCTTTTTTCTTATTCTGTGCTTTCCTTTTTCTCTTACTGTTTAGCTTAATTGGACTGAACAGTAGCCTTAGTGGTTTATGTGTGGGTAAAACCGGATGCCCACATATATCCCACATGACCTGAAGTTTGATTTGTTGATGTTACTTTTTTTTTCTTGTTCCCTAATGTCTTATAGGAAATGTTCCCAACTAACTTGCTCTTTAAATCGCAGAGATAAGGTACACCACAGATGTCAACTCCAAATGGACATTTGGAAAGATCCTTCTTTTCTAAGGTCTGAAATGTATGAGTTTATTGTTTTACAATTTTATTCCACAGGTAATAACAAAAGTGAAGAACATGGCAGGTGATTGCAAGATGTTATCATTAAATGTGAGAGGCTTGAACTCTTGTAGGAAGAGGTATTTACTGCAAAAATTGGCAAAGGAAAACAAAGCTGATATTATATGCCTCCAAGAGACTCACCTAAACAAAAAAGCAGCTAAAAAATTTAAAATATACCAATACTCAACAATAATACATGCAACGCTGCAAGATAAGAAAAAAGCGGGGGTATGTATAGCCATTAAAGATACGTTGGGACTGGTGGTAAAGGAAACATTTAGCAGTGAAGATGGTAGGATGGTAGTGATTGTTGAAACAATTAATTCTAAAGAATATACTTTTGCAAATATTTATGCCCCTAATTTCCATCAGATTAAATTTATCAATAAAAAACTCCAAAAAATCTCTAATATGGCCAAAGGATATATATTTATCAATAGAGACTTTAACTCTATCGTTGACCCCCAAATTGATAGCACCTCTAAGATCAGAAGAGCACATTCGATCCTCCAACCAGCATTGCTTAGATTTGAATTATATGATGTTTGGAGGTGTACACACCCCAAAGAAAAGCAGTATACTTACTATTCACCCATCCATAAATCTTTTACCAGGATAGATTTCTGTCTCGCTGACAGGTTCTCATTACCACTAGTCTCAAATGTAGACATAGGCACCAGAGTATGGTCTGATCATGCCCCTATAACAACTAGCTTTAAACTGCAAACTACATCCCAACAACCATATATCTGGAGACTAAACAAGTTCACTTTAAATTCAGAATTTACCTCTCCTAGCATTAAGAAAGATCTACTTGAGTTCTTTCACTTTAATGATACTAAAGAAATCTCCAGAGCTACACTCTGGAATACTCATAAAGCCTTCATGAGAGGGGTAATTATGAAATACAGTGCCATATTGAGGAAGAAAATATCTGGAAAGACCAATTCATTATTAGATGAAATTAAAAGTTTGGAAAAAGAAATTTTTAACAAAGGGAAGACAAACCTAACTATGACCTTAGAGGAAAAAAAGACAAGAACTGGCAGATTGTATGTTTTATCAATACGATAAATGGCAGACTATGTTGAAACAGAGTTGGTACTATGAAGGGAATAAGGCCGGAAAATCCATGGCACAAAAAATTAAGGGAAAAAGAATCTCTCAAAGGATAGTTAAGATCAAACACCCTAAGGCAGATACAGTAGTGCATCACCCCAAGGACATAGTGGATGCCCTGGCATCGTACTATGAAAACCTGTACAACCTGGAAAAAGATCCAAACACACATATACCATCAGTACAAGAAATAGACCAATATTTAGATAAAGTAGAACTCCCCACATTATCAGAATTTGAGCAGAAATCCATAGCAGTCCCATTTACACAACAAGAAATCATTTCAGCCATCAACACACTTAAAAACGATAAAGCCCCTGGCCCTGACGGCTATATTAACGACTATTATAAAAAATTTATAGATATACTAGCCAAACCACTTACGGCAATGTTTAACGAGATAGCTTTACAAGGTAGTTTTCCCCAAGAATCACTCACAGCATTGATATCTACAATACCCAAAGATGATAAAGACCCAACAGACCCCAGTAGCTATAGGCCAATATCCCTTTTAAATACCGATATAAAAATGTATGCCAAAATCATTGCCAACAGACTAGCCCCCCTTATGCCCCAATTAATACATTCTGACCAGGTAGGATTCACTAGAGGTAGATCCACCAGTGATAGCACTAGGAAAGTCTTAGCATTACTACACAAACTTAAGCTCTGTCGGACGCCTACCCTCCTCGTCTCTTTAGACGCGGAGAAGGCGTTCGACAGAGTTAACTGGCTGTATCTGTCTAGGGTGTTGACAAAATTCGGAATTCCTGCTCCCCTTCATAGGGCAATTCTGGCCTTATATACTCATCCCTCTGCCAGAGTCATGTCTTCAGGATCTCTATCTGACTCCTTTGATATCAACAATGGTACCCGTCAAGGCTGCCCACTATCTCCACTGATATTTAATTTAACATTGGAACCATTAGCCCAACAAATTAGACAAAATCCTCAAATTTATGGTATAAAATTAGACAAATCCCAAATAAAATTAAGTTTGTATGCAGATGACATCATACTATTCATACAAAAGCCTCTTGTATCACTGCCAAATGTACTCACTGATCTTGACAACTTTTCTAAAATATCATTTTATAAGGTTAATGAAAAGAAAACAGTTATTCTTCCATGTTTTGTTCCCCAAACACTCAAAGATACTCTCAAGGGACTCTGCCATTACTCATGGAACGAAAAAACACTAAAATATTTAGGTATACAAATAACCCCTACAATAGCCCAACTATTCAGAGAAAATTATACTCCCTGGCTGACCAAACTCAAATCCAAACTAGAAAATATAGCAAAATTAGAATATTCCTGGCTAGGTAGAGTTGCCGCATTTAAGATGATGTTACTACCCCAGCTTCTGTACCTATTCAGAAATCTACCCATTAGAATTCCCCAAAAATTTCTAGAAGACCTTCAAAGAATACTGAATAGATTTGTCCTTGCAAACAAAAAGTCCAGATTTTCCCACAAGATTTTAACATCACATACCTCTGATCTAGGCCTAGGTGTCCCTAAGATTGAATCTTACTATAGAGCAACTATACTAGATCAATCCAGGACAATATGGTTGGAAGATAGGGATAAACAGTGGCTCTCCATAGAGGAAGAACATCTCCCATATAGTTCATTTAAAACATTCCTAGTATCCAGACTGGTTTGGAAAGTCCAACCTAAAATTCGTAACCCAGTATCAGCCAACACCTTAAGACTATGGAAAGAGATAGTTCAAGTACACAAGGGAGATCTATTGTCTATACCAATACCTACACCATTGAATACATTATGTGCAGTCCTTAGAAACATAAACCTGGAAAAATGGGAAGAACAAGGAATTAAAACAATAGAGGATTTGCTAGACAACTCTGAGATCAGGTCCTTTGACTACCTAAAAAATATGTATGATATTCCAGTAGAAGAAAAACAAACGTATGATCTAATCCACAGATTCCTAGCAAGACATCCTTATACCCCAATCAGCTTAATACCTAAAATAAATAAATTGATCAAACCAGAAGGAGTTAATTTGAAAGGCACAGCCACTTTTTATAAAACACTACTGGATTTGAAAGAAGAGGCCCCTAAATTGCAATTGATGAGATGGCAGAGTTTCTTGGGAGTTGAAATTGATATGGAGAAATGGGAAATGACTGTTAGAAACTTGAAAAAATCGTCTCACTGTGTCGCCCATCATGAGGGATTACTCAAGATCATTTGGCAGTGGTACATGAGTCCGGAAAAAATATCAAAATTTGACATGAAAGCTTCCCCACTATGTTGGAGGAACTGTGGCTTGACGGGTACCATTGAGCATATTTTCTGGGAATGCCCTAAAATTGAGGACCTTTGGAAGGATATTGAACGTTTTCTCGGTCAGCTTCCAATGTCCCTCCAGACTATTTCTCCTGGTATGGCACTACTACACTTAGGGATTGAGGACTTGCCCTCTCAGGAAAGACTGATTTCAAACCACATCTTTATTGTGACAAGAGGCCTAATTGCCTCTAACTGGAAATCTACAGAAATACCGACAATGGGAGAAATTTTGAAAAGAGTTGAAACAAATCTGTTAGCTGAAAAAGCCTGGTCAATCAGATGTGGAACACTACAGTCTTTACTGAACAGGGCTAGTCTATGGCCTACTGTGTTCAGGAAGTCCAAACTCCTTGAGTTTTGAGTTTTACGAGGTAACCCTTCCTCTTCTCACACAAGCAGACTCAACTTCAGACTGGATTAGATTGGATCTGATATATGAGCATATACTCTGTGATACTGTACCTCATACTATAAAACCTACAAGACATATGGGACAATAGTATAGTTGTTTAGTCTAGTTTAGTATAGTCTAGATTAGATTAGTTCTGTTTAGTATATTATAACTATTTGAACTAATTTGATATTGGAGCATTGAGCTGACTCCTCTCACATAATATTAGTGGCTCATCATATCACCAGCACTTAATGGACACCCTTAGAAATCCCTATGTGGTTGACTGCAGCCTAGGTCCACTCCCCGGAGTCTCTGTAGGGTGGTTTAAAGCCCCCATTCTCCGGGTTGAGAGGATCTTAGTCCTCAACAACCAACGCTACCACAATAGAGGACATTAGGAATACCTTCTAATCCATTATGCTGGTATAACTTATTATTTAGTCACTTGTTAACTCTTGACCACTAGAGTAATAATGAAGGAAAAATTGGTTTCTGTTTTTATAAGGCTATTAGCCTTTAGTTTTTTACTTCTGACTATATATATCTGTAGATTTGTATGTTATACACTCACTTAACTTCTATAACTAGCGTTTAGTTTAATATTTTACTTTTTTCCTAGGAGAATTATATCAAACTTGTGGTTTGATAATAATTCTGAAAGACTTCCACTACTCATTATAGACTGATTAGGCATGGTATCAGCTTTGTTGTAGGTCTCTAAGTACAAAATTCGCAAATAGACATGTATGTACGCATATAGAGCATACCCATAAGTGTATATTTAACACCAATACAATCACAATAATATACAACGAGTTAATATTAATACTTTGCGCATTCTCCATCTAGCATAAAAATAAACAGCTTATTTGTATGTTTGTAATTAAGCTCTATAATAACTGTATAACCATCCTGAACTTCACTGGAACACTGGCCTACAATGCTGAAAAAGACTACGATACTTGTACTTGTACTCATATCTGTACTATGTATAACATCTACATTTGTTTTGTTGTGTTTTCTATTTTGATGTACATGCCATTCAAAGCTTGTATATATATTATATGTTTTAAAAACTCCAATAAAAATTATTGAAATTGGTTTAACATAGAAAACTTACCGTTGGCTCTCGATTCTAATCTATCCCTCCGATTTGCAAACGGATTTCACTGAAGCTGTAACTTTCATCCCAGAACATAGTTTAGGGGTCATTACCTCTTCAACTATAGTCATTTTTCTTTCGATTGCAAACGTAACCAGTTTTTCAATGGTGTAATGGTTTAACATAGAAAACTTACCGTTGGCTCTCGATTCCAATCTATCACTCCGATTTGCAAACGGATTTCACTGAAGCTGTAACTTTCATCCCAGAACATAGTTTAGGGGCCATTACCTCTTCAACTATAGTCATTTTTCTTTCGATTGCAAACGTAACCAGTTTTTCAATGGTGTAATGGTTTAACATAGAAAACTTACCGTTGGCTCTAGATTCTAATCTATCACTCCGATTTGCAAACGGATTTCACTGAAGCTGTAACTTTCATCCCAGAACATAGTTTAGGGGCCATTACCTCTTCAACTGTAGTCATTTTTCTTTCGATTGCAAACGTAACCAGTTTTTCAATGGTGTAATGGTTTAACATAGAAAACTTACCGTTGGCTCTCGATTCTAATCTATCACTCCGATTTGCAAACGGATTTCACTGAAGCTGTAACTTTCATCCCAGAACATAGTTTAGGGGCCATTACCTCTTCAACTATAGTCATTTTTCTTTCGATTGCAAACGTAACCAGTTTTTCAATGGTGTAATGGTTTAACATAGAAAATTTACCGTTGGCTCTAGTTTCTAATCTATCACTCCGATTTGCAAACGGATTTCACTGAAGCTGTAACTTTCATCCCAGAACATAGTTTAGGGGCCATTACCTCTTCAACTATAGTCATTTTTCTTTCGATTGCAAACGTAACCAGTTTTTCAATGGTGTAATGGTTTAATATAGAAAACTTACCGTTGGCTCTCGATTCTAATCTATCACTCCGATTTGCAAACGGATTTCACTGAAGCTGTAACTTTCATCCCAGAACATAGTTTAGGGGCCATTACCTCTTCAACTATAGTCATTTTTTCTTTCGATTGCAAACGTAACCAGTTTTTCAATGGTGTAATGGTTTAACATAGAAAACTTACCGTTGGCTCTCGATTCTAATCTATCACTCCGATTTGCAAACGGATTTCACTGAAGCTGTAACTTTCATCCCAGAACATAGTTTAGGGGCCATTACCTTTTCAACTATAGTCATTTTTCT
Source organism: Hyperolius riggenbachi (assembly GCF_040937935.1). Classification (NCBI taxonomy): domain Eukaryota; kingdom Metazoa; phylum Chordata; class Amphibia; order Anura; family Hyperoliidae; genus Hyperolius; species Hyperolius riggenbachi. Next base: position 390,685,784 of record NC_090647.1, on the reverse strand, counting down.
TTCGATTGCAAACGTAACCAGTTTTTCAATGGTGTAATGGTTTAACATAGAAAACTTACCGTTGGCTCTCGATTCTAATCTATCACTCCGATTTGCAAACGGATTTCACTGAAGCTGTAACTTTAATCCCAGAACATAGTTTAGGGGCCATTACCTCTTCAACTATAGTCATTTTTCTTTCGATTGCAAACGTAACCAGTTTTTCAATGGTGTAATGGTTTAACATAGAAAACTTACCGTTGGCTGTCGATTCTAATCTATCACTCCGATTTGCAAACGGATTTCACTGAAGCTGTAACTTTCATCCCAGAACATAGTTTAGGGGCCATTACCTCTTCAACTATAGTCATTTTTCTTTCGATTGCAAACGTAACCAGTTTTTCAATTTGTGTAATGGTTTAACATAGAAAACTTACCGTTGGCTCTCGATTCTAATCTATCACTCCGATTTGCAAACGGATTTCACTGAAGCTGTAACTTTCATCCCAGAACATAGTTTACGGGCCATTACCTCTTCAACTATAGTCATTTTTCTTTCTATTGCAAACGTAACCAGTTTTTCAATGGTGTAATGGTTTAACATAGAAAACTTACCGTTGGCTCTCGATTCTAATCTATCACTCCGATTTGCAAACGGATTTCACTGAAGCTGTAACTTTCATCCCAGAACATAGTTTAGGGGCCATTACCTCTTCAACAATAGTCATTTTTCGTTCGATTGCAAACGTACCCAGTTTTTCAATGGTGTAATGGTTTAACATAGAAAAGTTACCGTTGGCTCTAGATTCTAATCTATCACTCCGATTTGCAAACGGATTTCACTGAAGCTGTAACTTTCATCCCAGAACATAGTTTAGGGGCCATTACCTCTTCAACCATAGTCTTTTTTTTTTTCGATTGCAAACGTACCCAGTTTTTCAATGGTGTAATGGTTTAACATAGAAAACGTACCGTTGGCTCTCGATTCTAATCTATCACTCCGATTTGCAAACGGATTTCACTGAAGCTGTAACTTTCATCCCAGAACATAGGGATGAAAGTTACAGCTCTTCAACTATAGTCATTTTTCTTTCGATTGCAAACGTAACCAGTTTTTCAATGGTGTAATGGTTTAACATAGAAAACTTACCGTTGGCTCTCGATTCTAATCTATCACTCCGATTTGCAAACGGATTTCACTGAAGCTGTAACTTTCATCCCAGAAAACTTTAGGGGCCATTACCTCTTTAACTATAGTCATTTTTCTTTCGATTGCAAACGTAACCAGTTTTTCAATGGTGTAATGGTTTAACATAGAAAACTTACCGTTGGCTCTAGATTCTAATCTATCACTCCGATTTGCAAATGGATTTCACTGAAGCTGTAAATTGCATCCCAGAATATAGTTTAGGGGCCATTACCTCTTCAACTATAGTCATTTTTCTTTCGATTGCAAACGTAACCAGTTTTTCAATGGTGTAATGGTTTAACATAGAAAACTTACCGTTGGCCCTAGATTCTAATCTATCACTCCGATTTGCAAACAGATTTCACTGAAGCTGTAAATTGCATCCCAGAACATAGTTTAGGGGCCATTACCTCTTCAACTATAGTCATTTTTCTTTCGATTGCAAACGTACCCAGTTTTTCAATGATGTAATGGTTTAACATAGAAAACTTACCGTTGGCTCTACATTCTAATCTATCACTCCAATTTGCAAACGGTTTTCACTAAAGCTGTAAATTGCATCCTAGAACATAGTTTAGGGGCCATTACCTCTTCAACTATAGTCATTTTTCTTTCGATTGCAAACGTACCCAGTTTTTCAATGGTGTAATGGTTTAACATAGAAAACTTACCGTTGGCTCTAGATTCTAATCTATCACTCCGATTTGCAAACGGATTTCACTGAAGCTGTAAATTGCATCCCAGAACATAGTTTAGGGGCCATTACCTCTTCAACTATAGTCATTTTTCTTTCGATTGCAAACGTACCCAGTTTTTCAATGGTGTAATGGTTTAACATCGAAAACTTACCGTTGGCTCTAGATTCTAATCTATCACTCCGATTTGCAAACAGATTTCACTGAAGCTGTAACTTTCATCCCAGAACATAGTTTAGGGGCCATTACCTCTTAAACTATAGTCATTTTTCTTTCATTGCAAACGTAACCAGTTTTTCAATGGTTTAATGGTTTAACATAGAAAACTTACCGTTGGCTCTAGATTCCAATCTATCACTCCGATTTGCAAACGGATTTCACTGAAGCTGTAACTTTCATCCCAGAACATAGTTTAGGGGCCATTACCTCTTCAACTATAGTCATTTTTCTTTCGATTGCAAACGTAACCAGTTTTTCAATGGTGTAATGGTTTAACATAGAAAACTTACCGTTGGCTCTAGTTTCTAATCTATCACTCCGATTTGCAAACGGATTTCACGGAAGCTGTAAATTGCATCCCAGAACATAGTTTAGGGGCCATTACCTCTTCAACTATAGTCATTTTTCTTTCGATTGCAAACGTAACCAGTTTTTCAATGGTGTAATGGTTTAACATAGAAAACTTACCGTTGGCTCTCGATTCTAATCTATCACTCCGATTTGCAAATGGATTTCACTGAAGCTGTAACTTTCATCCCAGAACATAGTTTAGGGGCCATTACTTCTTCAACTATAGTCATTTTTCTTTCGATTGCAAACGTAACCAGTTTTTCAGTGGTGTAATGGTTTAACATAGAAAACTTACCGTTGGCTCTCGATTCTAATCTATCACTCCGATTTGCAAACGGATTTCACTGAAGCTGTAACTTTCATCCCAGAACATAGTTTAGGGGCCATTACCTCTTCAACTATAGTCATTTTTCTTTCGATTGCAAACGTACCCAGTTTTTCAATGGTGTAATGGTTTAACATAGAAAACTTACCGTTGGCTCTCGATTCTAATCTATCACTCCGATTTGCAAACGGATTTCACTGAAGCTGTAACTTTTATTCCAGAACATAGTTTACGGGCCATTACCTCTTCAACTATAGTCATTTTTCTTTCTATTGCAAACGTAACCAGTTTTTCAATGGTGTAATGGTTTAACATAGAAAACTTACCGTTGGCTCTCGATTCTAATCTATCACTCCGATTTGCAAACGGATTTCACTGAAGCTGTAACTTTCATCCCAGAACATAGTTTAGGGGCCATTACCTCTTCAACAATAGTCATTTTTCGTTCGATTGCAAACGTACCCAGTTTTTCAATGGTCTAATGGTTTAACATAGAAAAGTTACCGTTGGCTCTAGATTCTAATCTATCACTCCGATTTGCAAACGGATTTCACTGAAGCTGTAACTTTCATCCCAGAACATAGTTTAGGGGCCATTACCTCTTTAACTATAGTCATTTTTCTTTCGATTGCAAACGTAACCAGTTTTTCAATGGTGTAATGGTTTAACATAGAAAACTTACCGTTGGCTCTAGATTCTAATCTATCACTTCGATTTGCAAATGGATTTCACTGAAGCTGTAAATTGCATCCCAGAACATAGTTTAGGGGCCATTACCTCTTCAACTATAGTCATTTTTCTTTCGATTGCAAACGTAACCAGTTTTTCAATGGTGTAATGGTTTAACATAGAAAACTTACCGTTGGCTCTAGATTCTAATCTATCACTCCGATTTGCAAACGGATTTCACTGAAGCTGTAAATTGCATCCCAGAACATAGTTTAGGGGCCATTACCTCTTCAACTATAGTCATTTTTTTTTCGATTGCAAACGTACCCAGTTTTTCAATGATGTAATGGTTTAACATAGAAAACTTACCGTTGGCTCTAGATTCTAATCTATCACTCCAATTTGCAAACGTGTTTCACTAAAGCTGTAAATTGCATCCTAGAACATAGTTTAGGGGCCATTACCTCTTCAACTATAGTCATTTTTCTTTCGATTGCAAACGTACCCAGTTGTTCAATGGTGTAATGGTTTAACATAGAAAACTTACCGTTGGCTCTAGATTCTAATCTATCACTCCGATCTGCAAACGGATTTCACTGAAGCTGTAAATTGCATCCCAGAACATAGTTTAGGGGCCATTACCTCTTCAACTATAGTCATTTTTCTTTCGATTGCAAACGTACCCAGTTTTTCAATGGTGTAATGGTTTAACATCGAAAACTTACCGTTGGCTCTAGTTTCTAATCTATCACTCCGATTTGCAAACAGATTTCACTGAAGCTGTAAATTGCATCCCAGAACATAGTTTAGGGGCCATTACCTCTTCAACTATAGTCATTTTTCTTTCGATTGCAAACGTACCCAGTTTTTCAATGGTGTAATGGTTTAACATAGAAAACTTACCGTTGGCTCTAGATTCTAATCTATCACTCCGATTTGCAAACGGATTTCACTGAAGCTGTAAATTGCATCCCAGAACATAGTTTAGGGGCCATTACCTCTTCAACTATAGTCATTTTTCTTTCGATTGCAAACGTAACCAGTTTTTCAATGGTGTAATGGTTTAACATAGAAAACTTACCGTTGGCTCTAGATTCTAATCTATCACTCCGATTTGCAAACGTTTTTCACTGAAGCTGTAACTTTCATCCCAGTACATAGTTTAGGGGCCATTACCTCTTCAACTATTGTCATTTTTCTTTCGATTGCAAACGTACCCAGTTTTTCAATGGTGTAATGGTTTAACATAGAAAACTTACCGTTGGCTCTCGATTCTAATCTATCACTCCGATTTGCAAACGGATTTCACTGAAGCTGTAACTTTCATCCCAGAACATAGTTTAGGGGCCATTACCTCTTCAACTATAGTCATTTTTCTTTCGATTGCAAACGTAACCAGTTTTTCAATGGTGTAATGGTTTAACATAGAAAAATTACCGTTCTCTCTCGATTCTAATCTATCACTCCGATTTGCAAACGGATTTCACGGAAGCTGTAAATTGCATCCCAGAACATAGTTTAGGGGCCATTACCTCTTCAACTATAGTCATTTTTCTTTCGATTGCAAACGTAACCAGTTTTTCAATGGTGTAATGGTTTAACATAGAAAACTTACCGTTGGCTCTCAATTCTAATCTATCACTCCGATTTGCAAATGGATTTCACTGAAGCTGTAACTTTCATCCCAGAACATAGTTTAGGGGCCATTACTTCTTCAACTATAGTCATTTTTCTTTCGATTGCAAACGTAACCAGTTTTTCAATGGTGTAATGGTTTAACATAGAAAACTTACCGTTGGCTCTCAATTCTAATCTATCACTCCGATTTGCAAACGGATTTCACTGAAGCTGTAACTTTCATCCCAGAACATAGTTTAGGGGCCATTACCTCTTCAACTATAGTCATTTTTCTTTCGATTGCAAACGTACCCAGTTTTTCAATGGTGTAATGGTTTAACATAGAAAACTTACCGTTGGCTCTCGATTCTAATCTATCACTCCGATTTGCAAACGGATTTCACTGAAGCTGTAACTTTCATTCCAGAACATAGTTTACGGGCCATTACCTCTTCAACTATAGTCATTTTTCTTTCTATTGCAAACGTAACCAGTTTTTCAATGGTGTAATGGTTTAACATAGAAAACTTACCGTTGGCTCTCGATTCTAATCTATCACTCCGATTTGCAAACGGATTTCACTGAAGCTGTAACTTTCATCCCAGAACATAGTTTAGGGGCCATTACCTCTTCAACAATAGTCATTTTTCGTTCGATTGCAAACGTACCCAGTTTTTCAATGGTCTAATGGTTTAACATAGAAAAGTTACCGTTGGCTCTAGATTCTAATCTATCACTCCGATTTGCAAACGGATTTCACTGAAGCTGTAACTTTCATCCCAGAACATAGTTTAGGGGCCATTACCTCTTCAACTATAGTCATTTTTCTTTCGATTGCAAACGTACCCAGTTTTTCAATGGTGTAATGGTTTAACATAGAAAACGTACCGTTGGCTCTCGATTCTAATCTATCACTCCGATTTGCAAACGGATTTCACTGAAGCTGTAACTTTCATCCCAGAACATAGGGATGAAAGTTACAGCTCTTCAACTATAGTCATTTTTCTTTCGATTGCAAACGTAACCAGTTTTTCAATGGTGTAATGGTTTAACATAGAAAACTTACCGTTGGCTCTAGATTCTAATCTATCACTTCGATTTGCAAATGGATTTCACTGAAGCTGTAAATTGCATCCCAGAACATAGTTTAGGGGCCATTACCTCTTCAACTATAGTCATTTTTCTTTCGATTGCAAACGTAACCAGTTTTTCAATGGTGTAATGGTTTAACATAGAAAACTTACCGTTGGCTCTAGATTCTAATCTATCACTCCGATTTGCAAACGGATTTCACTGAAGCTGTAAATTGCATCCCAGAACATAGTTTAGGGGCCATTACCTCTTCAACTATAGTCATTTTTCTTTCGATTGCAAACGTACCCAGTTATTCAATGGTGTAATGGTTTAACATCGAAAACTTACCGTTGGCTCTAGTTTCTAATCTATCACTCCGATTTGCAAACAGATTTCACTGAAGCTGTAACTTTCATCCCAGAACATAGTTTAGGGGCCATTACCTCTTAAACTATAGTCATTTTTCTTTCATTGCAAACGTAACCAGTTTTTCAATGGTTTAATGGTTTAACATAGAAAACTTACCGTTGGCTCTAGATTCCAATCTATCACTCCGATTTGCAAACGGATTTCACTGAAGCTGTAACTTTTATCCCAGAACATAGTTTAGGGGCCATTACCTCTTCAACTATAGTAATTTTTCTTTCGATTGCAAACGTAACCAGTTTTTCAATGGTGTAATGGTTTAACATAGAAAACTTACCGTTGGCTCTAGTTTCTAATCTATTACTCCGATTTGCAAACGGATTTCACGGAAGCTGTAAATTGCATCCCAGAACATAGTTTAGGGGCCATTACCTCTTCAACTATAGTCATTTTTCTTTCGATTGCAAACGTACCCAGTTTTTCAATGGTGTAATGGTTTAACATAGAAAACTTACCGTTGGCTCTAGATTCTAATGTATCACTCCAATTTGCAAACGGATTTCACTAAAGCTGTAAATTGCATCCTAGAACATAGTTTAGGGGCCATTACCTCTTCAACTATAGTCATTTTTCTTTCGATTGCAAACGTACCCAGTTTTTCAATGGTGTAATGGTTTAACATAGAAAACTTACCGTTGGCTCTCGATTCTAATCTATCACTCCGATTTGCAAACAGATTTCACTGAAGCTGTAACGTTCATCCCAGAACATAGTTTAGGGGCCATTACCTCTTCAACTATAGTCATTTTTGTTTCGATTGCAAACGTAACCAGTTTTTCAATGGTGTAATGGTTTAACATAGAAAACTTACCGTTGGCTCTAGATTCTAATCTATCACTCCGATTTGCAAACGGATTTCACTGAAGCTGTAAATTGCATCCCAGCACATAGTTTAGGGGCCATTACCTCTTCAACTATAGTCATTTTTCTTTCGATTGCAAACGTAACCAGTTTTTCAATGGTGTAATGGTTTAACATAGAAAACTTACCGTTGGCTCTAGATTCTAATCTATCACTCCGATTTGCAAACGGATTTCACTGAAGCTGTAAATTGCATCCCAGAACATAGTTTAGGGGCCATTACCTCTTCAACTATAGTCATTTTTCTTTCGATTGCAAACGTACCCAGTTTTTCAATGGTGTAATGGTTTAACATAGAAAACTTACCGTTGGCTCTAGATTCTAATCTATCACTCCGATTTGCAAACGGATTTCACTGAAGCTGTAAATTGCATCCCAGAACATAGTTTAGGGGCCATTACCTCTTCAACTATAGTCATTTTTCTTTCGATTGCAAACGTAACCAGTTTTTCAATGGTGTAATGGTTTAACATAGAAAACTTACCGTTGGCTCTAGATTCTAATCTATCACTCCGATTTGCAAACGTTTTTCACTGAAGCTGTAACTTTCATCCCAGTACATAGTTTAGGGGCCATTACCTCTTCAACTATTGTCATTTTTCTTTCGATTGCAAACGTACCCAGTTTTTCAATGGTGTAATGGTTTAACATAGAAAACTTACCGTTGGCTCTCGATTCTAATCTATCACTCCGATTTGCAAACGGATTTCACTGAAGCTGTAACTTTCATCCCAGAACATAGTTTAGGGGCCATTACCTCTTCAACTATAGTCATTTTTCTTTCGATTGCAAACGTAACCAGTTTTTCAATGGTGTAATGGTTTAACATAGAAAACTTAAAGTTGGCTCTCGATTCTAATCTATCACTCCGATTTGCAAACGGATTTCACTGAAGCTGTAAATTGCATTCCAGAACATAGTTTAGGGGCCATTACCTCTTCAACTACAGTCATTTTTCGTTCGATTGCAAGCGTACCCAGTTTTTCAATGGTGTAATGGTTTAACATAGAAAAATTACCGTTGGCTCTAGATTCTAATCTATCACTCCGATTTGCAAACGGATTTCACTGAAGCTGTAACTTTCATCCCAGAACATAGTTTAGGGGCCATTACCTCTTCAACAATAGTCATTTTTCTTTCGATTGCAAACGTACCCAGTTTTTCAATGGTGTAATGGTTTAACATAGAAAACGTACCGTTGGCTCTCGATTCTAATCTATCACTCCGATTTGCAAACGGATTTCACTGAAGCTGTAACTTTCATCCCAGAACATAGGGATGAAAGTTACAGCTCTTCAACTATAGTCATTTTTCTTTCGATTGCAAACGTAACCAGTTTTTCAATGGTGTAATGGTTTAACATAGAAAACTTACGGTTGGCTCTCGATTCTAATCTATCACTCCGATTTGCAAACAGATTTCACTGAAGCTGTAACTTTCATCCCAGAACATAGTTTAGGGGCCATTACCTCTTCAACTATAGTCATTTTTCTTTCGATTGCAAACGTAACCAGTTTTTCAATGGTGTAATGGTTTAACATAGAAAAATTACCGTTCTCTCTCGATTCTAATCTATCACTCCGATTTGCAAACGGATTTCACGGAAGCTGTAAATTGCATCCCAGAACATAGTTTAGGGGCCATTACCTCTTCAACTATAGTCATTTTTCTTTCGATTGCAAACGTACCCAGTTTTTCAATGGTCTAATGGTTTAACATAGAATACTTACCGTTGGCTCTAGATTCTAATGTATCACTCCAATTTGCAAACGGATTTCACTAAAGCTGTAAATTGCATCCTAGAACATAGTTTAGGGGCCATTACCTCTTCAACTATAGTCATTTTTCTTTCGATTGCAAACGTACCCAGTTTTTCAATGGTGTAATGGTTTAACATAGAAAACTTACAGTTGGCTCTAGATTCTAATCTATCACTCCGATTTGCAAACAGATTTCACTGAAGCTGTAACTTTCATCCCAGAACATAGTTTAGGGGCCATTACCTCTTCAACTATAGTCATTTTTGTTTTGATTGCAAACGTAACCAGTTTTTCAATGGTGTAATGGTTTAACATAGAAATCTTACCGTTGGCTCTAGATTCTAATCTATCACTCCGATTTGCAAACGGATTTCACTGAAGCTGTAAATTGCATCCCAGAACATAGTTTAGGGGCCATTACCTCTTCAACTATAGTCATTTTTCTTTCGATTGCAAACGTACCCAGTTTTTCAATGGTGTAATGGTTTAACATAGAAAAGTTACCGTTGGCTCTAGATTCTAATCTATCACTCCGATTTGCAAACGGATTTCACTGAAGCTGTAACTTTCATCCCAGAACATAGTTTAGGGGCCATTACCTCTTCAACTATTGTCATTTTTCGTTCGATTGCAAACGTACCCAGTTTTTCAATGGTGTAATGGTTTAACATAGAAAAGTTACCGTTGGCTCTAGATTCTAATCTATCACTCCGATTTGCAAACGGATTTCACTGAAGCTGTAACTTTCATCCCAGAACATAGTTTAGGGGCCATTACCTCTTCAACTATAGTCATTTTTCGTTCGATTGCAAACGTACCCAGTTTTTCAATGGTGTAATGGTTTAACATAGAAAAGTTACCGTTGGCTCTAGAGTCTAATCTATCACTCCGATTTGCAAACGGATTTCACTGAAGCTGTAAATTGCATCCCAGAACATAGTTTAGGGGCCATTACCTCTTCAACTATAGTCATTTTTCTTTCGATTGCAAACGTACCCAGTTTTTCAATGGTGTAATGGTTTAACATAGAAAAGTTACCGTTGGCTCTAGATTCTAATCTATCACTCCGATTTGCAAACGGATTTCACTGAAGCTGTAACTTTCATCCCAGAACATAGTTTAGGGGCCATTACCTCTTCAACTATTGTCATTTTTCGTTCGATTGCAAACGTACCCAGTTTTTCAATGGTGTAATGGTTTAACATAGAAAAGTTACCGTTGGCTCTAGATTCTAATCTATCACTCCGATTTGCAAACGGATTTCACTGAAGCTGTAACTTTCATCCCAGAACATAGTTTAGGGGCCATTACCTCTTCATCTATAGTCATTTTTCGTTCGATTGCAAACGTACCCAGTTTTTCAATGGTGTAATGGTTTAACATAGAAAAGTTACCGTTGGCTCTAGATTCTAATCTATCACTCCGATTTGCAAACGGATTTCACTGAAGCTGTAACTTTAATCCCAGAACATAGTTTAGGGGCCATTACCTCTTCAACTATAGTCATTTTTCGTTCGATTGCAAACGTACCTAGTTTTTCAATGGTGTAATGGTTTAACATAGAAAACTTACCGTTGGCTCTCGATTCTAATCTATCACTCCGATTTGCAAACGGATTTCACTGAAGCTGTAACTTTCATCCCAGAACATAGTTTAGGGGTCATTACCTCTTCAACTATAGTCATTTTTCTTTCGATTGCAAACGTAACCAGTTTTTCAATGGTGTAATGGTTTAACATAGAAAACTTACCGTTGGCTCTCGATTCTAATCTATCACTCCGATTTGCAAACGGATTTCACTGAAGCTGTAACTTTCATCCCAGAACATAGCTTAGGGGCCATTACCTCTTCAACTATAGTCATTTTTCTTTCGATTGCAAACGTAACCAGTTTTTCAATGGTGTAATGGTTTAACATAGAAAACTTACCGTTGGCTCTCGATTCTAATCTATCATTACGATTTGCAAACGGATTTCACTGAAGCTGTAACTTTCATCCCAGAACATAGTTTAGGGGCCATTACCTCTTCAACTATAGTCATTTTTCTTTCGATTGCAAACGTAACCAGTTTTTCAATGGTGTAATGGTTTAACATAGAAAACTTACCGTTGGCTCTCGATTCTAATCTATCACTCCGATTTGCAAACGGATTTCACTGAAGCTGTAACTTTCATCCCAGAACATAGTTTAGGGGCCATTACCTCTTCAACTATAGTCATTTTTCTTTCGATTGCAAACGTAACCAGTTTTTCAATGGTGTAATGGTTTAACATAGAACACTTACTGTTGGCTCTTGATTCTAATGTATCACTCCGATTTGCAAACGGATTTCACTGAAGCTGTAACTTTCATCCCAGAACATAGTTTAGGGGCCATTACCTCTTCAACTATAGTCATTTTTCTTTCGATTGCAAACGTAACCAGTTTTTCAATGGTGTAATGGTTTAACATAGAAAACTTACCGTTGGCTCTAGATTCTAATCTATCACTCCGATTTGCAAACGGATTTCACTGAAGCTGTAACTTTCATCCCAGAACATAGTTTAGGGGCCATTACCTCTTCAACTATAGTCATTTTTCTTTCGATTGCAAACGTAACCAGTTTTTCAATGGTGTAATGGTTTAACATAGAAAACTTACCGTTGGCTCTCGATTCTAATATATCACTCCGATTTGCAAACGGATTTCACTGAAGCTGTAACTTTCATCCCAGAACATAGTTTAGGGGCCATTACCTCTTCAACTATAGTCATTTTTCTTTCGATTGCAAACGTAACCAGTTTTTCAATGGTGTAATGGTTTAACATAGAAAAATTACCGTTCTCTCTCGATTCTAATCTATCACTCCGATTTGCAAACGGATTTCACAGAAGCTGTAAATTGCATCCCAGAACATAGTTTAGGGGCCATTACCTCTTCAACTATAGTCATTTTTCTTTCGATTGCAAACGTACCCAGTTTTTCAATGGTGTAATGGTTTAACATAGAAAACTTACCGTTGGCTCTAGATTCTAATGTATCACTCCAATTTGCAAACGGATTTCACTAAAGCTGTAAATTGCATCCTAGAACATAGTTTAGGGGCCATTACCTCTTCAACTATAGTCATTTTTCTTTCGATTGCAAACGTACCCAGTTTTTCAATGGTGTAATGGTTTAACATAGAAAACTTACCGTTGGCTCTAGATTCTAATCTATCACTCCGATTTGCAAACAGATTTCACTGAAGCTGTAACTTTCATCCCAGAACATAGTTTAGGGGGCATTACCTCTTCAACTATAGTCATTTTTGTTTCGATTGCAAACGTAACCAGTTTTTCAATGGTGTAATGGTTTAACATAGAAAACTTACCGTTGGCTCTAGATTCTAATCTATCACTCCGATTTGCAAACGGATTTCACTGAAGCTGTAAATTGCATCCCAGAACATAGTTTAGGGGCCATTACCTCTTCAACTATAGTCATTTTTCTTTCGATTGCAAACGTACCCAGTTTTTCAATGGTGTAATGGTTTAACATAGAAAACTTACCGTTGGCTCTAGATTCTAATCTATCACTCCGATTTGCAAACGGATTTCACTGAAGCTGTAAATTGCATCCCAGAACATAGTTTAGGGGCCATTACCTCTTCAACTATAGTCATTTTTCTTTCGATTGCAAACGTAACCAGTTTTTCAATGGTGTAATGGTTTAACATAGAAAACTTACCGTTGGCTCTAGATTCTAATCTATCACTCCGATTTGCAAACGTTTTTCACTGAAGCTGTAACTTTCATCCCAGTACATAGTTTAGGGGCCATTACCTCTTCAACTATTGTCATTTTTCTTTCGATTGCAAACGTACCCAGTTTTTCAATGGTGTAATGGTTTAACATAGAAAACTTACCGTTGGCTCTCGATTCTAATCTATCACTCCGATTTGCAAACGGATTTCACTGAAGCTGTAACTTTCATCCCAGAACATAGTTTAGGGGCCATTACCTCTTCAACTATAGTCATTTTTCTTTCGATTGCAAACGTAACCAGTTTTTCAATGGTGTAATGGTTTAACATAGAAAACTTAAAGTTGGCTCTCGATTCTAATCTATCACTCCGATTTGCAAACGGATTTCACTGAAGCTGTAAATTGCATCCCAGAACATAGTTTAGGGGCCATTACCTCTTCAACTACAGTCATTTTTCGTTCGATTGCAAGCGTACCCAGTTTTTCAATGGTGTAATGGTTTAACATAGAAAAGTTACCGTTGGCTCTAGATTCTAATCTATCACTCCGATTTGCAAACGGATTTCACTGAAGCTGTAACTTTCATCCCAGAACATAGTTTAGGGGCCATTACCTCTTCAACTATAGTCATTTTTCTTTCGATTGCAAACGTACCCAGTTTTTCAATGGTGTAATGGTTTAACATAGAAAACGTACCGTTGGCTCTCGATTCTAATCTATCACTCCGATTTGCAAACGGATTTCACTGAAGCTGTAACTTTCATCCCAGAACATAGGGATGAAAGTTACAGCTCTTCAACTATAGTCATTTTTCTTTCGATTGCAAACGTAACCAGTTTTTCAATGGTGTAATGGTTTAACATAGAAAACTTACCGTTGGCTCTCGATTCTAATCTATCACTCCGATTTGCAAAAAGATTTCACTGAAGCTGTAACTTTCATCCCAGAACATAGTTTAGGGGCCATTACCTCTTCAACTATAGTCATTTTTCTTTCGATTGCAAACGTACCCAGTTGTTCAATGGTGTAATGGTTTAACATAGAAAACTTACCGTTGGCTCTAGATTCTAATCTATCACTCCGATCTGCAAACGGATTTCACTGAAGCTGTAAATTGCATCCCAGAACATAGTTTAGGGGCCATTACCTCTTCAACTATAGTCATTTTTCTTTCGATTGCAAACGTACCCAGTTTTTCAATGGTGTAATGGTTTAACATCGAAAACTTACCGTTGGCTCTAGTTTCTAATCTATCACTCCGATTTGCAAACAGATTTCACTGAAGCTGTAACTTTCATCCCAGAACATAGTTTAGGGGCCATTACCTCTTAAACTATAGTCATTTTTCTTTCATTGCAAACGTAACCAGTTTTTCAATGGTTTAATGGATTAACATAGAAAACTTACCGTTGGCTCTAGTTTCCAATCTATCACTCCGATTTGCAAACGGATTTCACTGAAGCTGTAACTTTCATCCCAGAACATAGTTTAGGGGCCATTACCTCTTCAACTATAGTAATTTTTCTTTCGATTGCAAACGTAACCAGTTTTTCAATGGTGTAATGGTTTAACATAGAAAACTTACCGTTGGCTCTAGTTTCTAATCTATCACTCCGATTTGCAAACGGATTTCACGGAAGCTGTAAATTGCATCCCAGAACATAGTTTAGGGGCCATTACCTCTTCAACTATAGTCATTTTTCTTTCGATTGCAAACGTACCCAGTTTTTCAATGGTGTAATGGTTTAACATAGAAAACTTACCGTTGGCTCTAGATTCTAATGTATCACTCATTTGCAAACGGATTTCACTAAAGCTGTAAATTGCATCCTAGAACATAGTTTAGGGGCCATTACCTCTTCAACTATAGTCATTTTTCTTTCGATTGCAAACGTACCCAGTTTTTCAATGGTGTAATGGTTTAACATAGAAAACTTACCGTTGGCTCTCGATTCTAATCTATCACTCCGATTTGCAAACAGATTTCACTGAAGCTGTAACGTTCATCCCAGAACATAGTTTAGGGGCCATTACCTCTTCAACTATAGTCATTTTTGTTTCGATTGCAAACGTAACCAGTTTTTCAATGGTGTAATGGTTTAACATAGAAAACTTACCGTTGGCTCTAGATTCTAATCTATCACTCCGATTTGCAAACGGATTTCACTGAAGCTGTAAATTGCATCCCAGAACATAGTTTAGGGGCCATTACCTCTTCAACTATAGTCATTAATGGTTTAACATAGAAAACTTACCGTTGGCTCTAGATTCTAATCTATCACTCCGATTTGCAAACGGATTTCACTGAAGCTGTAAATTGCATCCCAGAACATAGTTTAGGGGCCATTACCTCTTCAACTATAGTCATTTTTCTTTCGATTGCAAACGTACCCAGTTTTTCAATGGTGTAATGGTTTAACATAGAAAACTTACCGTTGGCTCTAGATTCTAATCTATCACTCCGATTTGCAAACGGATTTCACTGAAGCTGTAAATTGCATCCCAGAACATAGTTTAGGGGCCATTACCTCTTCAACTATAGTCATTTTTCTTTCGATTGCAAACGTAACCAGTTTTTCAATGGTGTAATGGTTTAACATAGAAAACTTACCGTTGGCTCTAGATTCTAATCTATCACTCCGATTTGCAAACGTTTTTCACTGAAGCTGTAACTTTCATCCCAGTACATAGTTTAGGGGCCATTACCTCTTCAACTATTGTCATTTTTCTTTCGATTGCAAACGTACCCAGTTTTTCAATGGTGTAATGGTTTAACATAGAAAACTTACCGTTGGCTCTCGATTCTAATCTATCACTCCGATTTGCAAACGGATTTCACTGAAGCTGTAACTTTCATCCCAGAACATAGTTTAGGGGCCATTACCTCTTCAACTATAGTCATTTTTCTTTCGATTGCAAACGTAACCAGTTTTTCAATGGTGTAATGGTTTAACATAGAAAACTTAAAGTTGGCTCTCGATTCTAATCTATCACTCCGATTTGCAAACGGATTTCACTGAAGCTGTAAATTGCATCCCAGAACATAGTTTAGGGGCCATTACCTCTTCAACTACAGTCATTTTTCGTTCGATTGCAAGCGTACCCAGTTTTTCAATGGTGTAACATAGAAAAATTACCGTTGGCTCTAGATTCTAATCTATCACTCCGATTTGCAAACGGATTTCACTGAAGCTGTAACTTTCATCCCAGAACATAGTTTAGGGGCCATTACCTCTTCAACTATAGTCATTTTTCTTTCGATTGCAAACGTACCCAGTTTTTCAATGGTGTAATGGTTTAACATAGAAAACGTACCGTTGGCTCTCGATTCTAATCTATCACTCCGATTTGCAAACGGATTTCACTGAAGCTGTAACTTTCATCCCAGAACATAGGGATGAAAGTTACAGCTCTTCAACTATAGTCATTTTTCTTTCGATTGCAAACGTAACCAGTTTTTCAATGGTGTAATGGTTTAACATAGAAAACTTACCGTTGGCTCTCGATTCTAATCTATCACTCCGATTTGCAAACAGATTTCACTGAAGCTGTAACTTTCATCCCAGAACATAGTTTAGGGGCCATTACCTCTTCAACTATAGTCATTTTTCTTTCGATTGCAAACGTAACCAGTTTTTCAATGGTGTAATGGTTTAACATAGAAAAATTACCGTTCTCTCTCGATTCTAATCTATCACTCCGATTTGCAAACGGATTTCACGGAAGCTGTAAATTGCATCCCAGAACATAGTTTAGGGGCCATTACCTCTTCAACTATAGTCATTTTTCTTTCGATTGCAAACGTACCCAGTTTTTCAATGGTGTAATGGTT
This sequence comes from Hyperolius riggenbachi, assembly GCF_040937935.1. NCBI lineage: Eukaryota > Metazoa > Chordata > Amphibia > Anura > Hyperoliidae > Hyperolius > Hyperolius riggenbachi. Next base: position 390,669,063 of record NC_090647.1, on the reverse strand, counting down.
TAACATAGAAAACTTACCGTTGGCTCTAGTTTCTAATCTATCACTCCGATTTGCAAACGGATTTCACTGAAGCTGTAAATTGCATCCCAGAACATAGTTTAGGGGCCATTACCTCTTCAACTATAGTCATTAATGGTTTAACATAGAAAACTTACCGTTGGCTCTAGATTCTAATCTATCACTCCGATTTGCAAACGGATTTCACTGAAGCTGTAAATTGCATCCCAGAACATAGTTTAGGGGCCATTACCTCTTCAACTATAGTCATTTTTCTTTCGATTGCAAACGTACCCAGTTTTTCAATGGTGTAATGGTTTAACATAGAAAACTTACCGTTGGCTCTAGATTCTAATCTATCACTCCGATTTGCAAACGGATTTCACTGAAGCTGTAAATTGCATCCCAGAACATAGTTTAGGGGCCATTACCTCTTCAACTATAGTCATTTTTCTTTCGATTGCAAACGTAACCAGTTTTTCAATGGTGTAATGGTTTAACATAGAAAACTTACCGTTGGCTCTAGATTCTAATCTATCACTCCGATTTGCAAACGTTTTTCACTGAAGCTGTAACTTTCATCCCAGTACATAGTTTAGGGGCCATTACCTCTTCAACTATTGTCATTTTTCTTTCGATTGCAAACGTACCCAGTTTATCAATGGTGTAATGGTTTAACATAGAAAACTTACCGTTGGCTCTCGATTCTAATCTATCACTCCGATTTGCAAACGGATTTCACTGATGCTGTAACTTTCATCCCAGAACATAGTTTAGGGGCCATTACCTCTTCAACTATAGTCATTTTTCTTTCGATTGCAAACGTAACCAGTTTTTCAATGGTGTAATGGTTTAACATAGAAAACTTAAAGTTGGCTCTCGATTCTAATCTATCACTCCGATTTGCAAACGGATTTCACTGAAGCTGTAAATTGCATCCCAGAACATAGTTTAGGGGCCATTACCTCTTCAACTACAGTCATTTTTCGTTTGATTGCAAGCGTACCCAGTTTTTCAATGGTGTAATGGTTTAACATAGAAAAATTACCGTTGGCTCTAGATTCTAATCTATCACTCCGATTTGCAAACGGATTTCACTGAAGCTGTAACTTTCATCCCAGAACATAGTTTAGGGGCCATTACCTCTTCAACTATAGTCATTTTTCTTTCGATTGCAAACGTACCCAGTTTTTCAATGGTGTAATGGTTTAACATAGAAAACGTACCGTTGGCTCTCGATTCTAATCTATCACTCCGATTTGCAAACGGATTTCACAGAAGCTGTAACTTTCATCCCAGAACATAGGGATGAAAGTTACAGCTCTTCAACTATAGTCATTTTTCTTTCGATTGCAAACGTAACCAGTTTTTCAATGGTGTAATGGTTTAACATAGAAAACTTACCGTTGGCTCTCGATTCTAATCTATCACTCCGATTTGCAATCAGATTTCACTGAAGCTGTAACTTTCATCCCAGAACATAGTTTAGGGGCCATTACCTCTTCAACTATAGTCATTTTTCTTTCGATTGCAAACGTAACCAGTTTTTCAATGGTGTAATGGTTTAACATAGAAAAATTACCGTTCTCTCTCGATTCTAATCTATCACTCCGATTTGCAAACGGATTTCACGGAAGCTGTAAATTGCATCCCAGAACATAGTTTAGGGGCCATTACCTCTTCAACTATAGTCATTTTTCTTTCGATTGCAAACGTACCCAGTTTTTCAATGGTGTAATGGTTTAACATAGAATACTTACCGTTGGCTCTAGATTCTAATGTATCACTCCAATTTGCAAACGGATTTCACTAAAGCTGTAAATTGCATCCTAGAACATAGTTTAGGGGCCATTACCTCTTCAACTATAGTCATTTTTCTTTCGATTGCAAACGTACCCAGTTTTTCAATGGTGTAATGGTTTAACATAGAAAACTTACAGTTGGCTCTAGATTCTAATCTATCACTCCGATTTGCAAACAGATTTCACTGAAGCTGTAACTTTCATCCCAGAACATAGTTTAGGGGCCATTACCTCTTCAACTATAGTCATTTTTGTTTTGATTGCAAACGTAACCAGTTTTTCAATGGTGTAATGGTTTAACATAGAAAACTTACCGTTGGCTCTAGATTCTAATCTATCACTCCGATTTGCAAACGGATTTCACTGAAGCTGTAAATTGCATCCCAGAACATAGTTTAGGGGCCATTACCTCTTCAACTATAGTCATTTTTCTTTCGATTGCAAACGTACCCAGTTTTTCAATGGTGTAATGGTTTAACATAGAAAAGTTACCGTTGGCTCTAGATTCTAATCTATCACTCCGATTTGCAAACGGATTTCACTGAAGCTGTAACTTTCATCCCAGAACATAGTTTAGGGGCCATTACCTCTTCAACTATTGTCATTTTTCGTTCGATTGCAAACGTACCCAGTTTTTCAATGGTGTAATGGTTTAACATAGAAAAGTTACCGTTGGCTCTAGATTCTAATCTATCACTCCGATTTGCAAACGGATTTCACTGAAGCTGTAACTTTCATCCCAGAACATAGTTTAGGGGCCATTACCTCTTCAACTATAGTCATTTTTCGTTCGATTGCAAACATAACCAGTTTTTCAATGGTGTAATGGTTTAACATAGAAAACTTACCGTTGGCTCTAGTTTCTAATCTATCACTCCGATTTGCAAACGGATTTCACGGAAGCTGTAAATTGCATCCCAGAACATAGTTTAGGGGCCATTACCTCTTCAACTATAGTCATTTTTCTTTCGATTGCAAACGTACCCAGTTTTTCAATGGTGTAATGGTTTAACATAGAAAACTTACCGTTGACTCTCGATTCTAATCTATCACTCTGATTTGCAAACAGATTTCACTGAAGCTGTAACGTTCATCCCAGAACATAGTTTAGGGGCCATTACCTCTTCAACTATAGTCATTTTTGTTTCGATTGCAAACGTAACCAGTTCTTCAATGGTGTAATGGTTTAACATAGAAAACTTACCGTTGGCTCTAGATTCTAATCTATCACTCCGATTTGCAAACGGATTTCACTGAAGCTGTAAATTGCATCCCAGAACATAGTTTAGGGGCCATTACCTCTTCAACTATAGTCATTAATGGTTTAACATAGAAAACTTACCGTTGGCTCTAGATTCTAATCTATCACTCCGATTTGCAAACGGATTTCACTGAAGCTGTAAATTGCATCCCAGAACATAGTTTAGGGGCCATTACCTCTTCAACTATAGTCATTTTTCTTTCGATTGCAAACGTACCCAGTTTTTCAATGGTGTAATGGTTTAACATAGAAAACTTACCGTTGGCTCTAGATTCTAATCTATCACTCCGATTTGCAAACGGATTTCACTGAAGCTGTAAATTGCATCCCAGAACATAGTTTAGGGGCCATTACCTCTTCAACTATAGTCATTTTTCTTTCGATTGCAAACGTAACCAGTTTTTCAATGGTGTAATGGTTTAACATAGAAAACTTACCGTTGGCTCTAGATTCTAATCTATCACTCCGATTTGCAAACATTTTTCACTGAAGCTGTAACTTTCATCCCAGTACATAGTTTAGGGGCCATTACCTCTTCAACTATTGTCATTTTTCTTTCGATTGCAAACGTACCCAGTTTTTCAATGGTGTAATGGTTTAACATAGAAAACTTACCGTTGGCTCTCGATTCTAATCTATCACTCCGATTTGCAAACGGATTTCACTGAAGCTGTAACTTTCATCCCAGAACATAGTTTAGGGGCCATTACCTCTTCAACTATAGTCATTTTTCTTTCGATTGCAAACGTAACCAGTTTTTCAATGGTGTAATGGTTTAACATAGAAAACTTAAAGTTGGCTCTCGATTCTAATCTATCACTCCGATTTGCAAACGGATTTCACTGAAGCTGTAAATTGCATCCCAGAACATAGTTTAGGGGCCATTACCTCTTCAACTACAGTCATTTTTCGTTCGATTGCAAGCGTACCCAGTTTTTCAATGGTGTAATGGTTTAACATAGAAAAATTACCGTTGGCTCTAGATTCTAATCTATCACTCCGATTTGCAAACAGATTTCACTGAAGCTGTAACTTTCATCCCAGAACATAGTTTAGGGGCCATTACCTCTTAAACTATAGTCATTTTTCTTTCATTGCAAACGTAACCAGTTTTTCAATGGTTTAATGGATTAACATAGAAAACTTACCGTTGGCTCTAGTTTCCAATCTATCACTCCGATTTGCAAACGGATTTCACTGAAGCTGTAACTTTCATCCCAGAACATAGTTTAGGGGCCATTACCTCTTCAACTATAGTAATTTTTCTTTCGATTGCAAACGTAACCAGTTTTTCAATGGTGTAATGGTTTAACATAGAAAACTTACCGTTGGCTCTAGTTTCTAATCTATCACTCCGATTTGCAAACGGATTTCACGGAAGCTGTAAATTGCATCCCAGAACATAGTTTAGGGGCCATTACCTCTTCAACTATAGTCATTTTTCTTTCGATTGCAAACGTACCCAGTTTTTCAATGGTGTAATGGTTTAACATAGAAAACTTACCGTTGGCTCTAGATTCTAATGTATCACTCATTTGCAAACGGATTTCACTAAAGCTGTAAATTGCATCCTAGAACATAGTTTAGGGGCCATTACCTCTTCAACTATAGTCATTTTTCTTTCGATTGCAAACGTACCCAGTTTTTCAATGGTGTAATGGTTTAACATAGAAAACTTACCGTTGGCTCTCGATTCTAATCTATCACTCCGATTTGCAAACAGATTTCACTGAAGCTGTAACGTTCATCCCAGAACATAGTTTAGGGGCCATTACCTCTTCAACTATAGTCATTTTTGTTTCGATTGCAAACGTAACCAGTTTTTCAATGGTGTAATGGTTTAACATAGAAAACTTACCGTTGGCTCTAGATTCTAATCTATCACTCCGATTTGCAAACGGATTTCACTGAAGCTGTAAATTGCATCCCAGAACATAGTTTAGGGGCCATTACCTCTTCAACTATAGTCATTAATGGTTTAACATAGAAAACTTACCGTTGGCTCTAGATTCTAATCTATCACTCCGATTTGCAAACGGATTTCACTGAAGCTGTAAATTGCATCCCAGAACATAGTTTAGGGGCCATTACCTCTTCAACTATAGTCATTTTTCTTTCGATTGCAAACGTACCCAGTTTTTCAATGGTGTAATGGTTTAACATAGAAAACTTACCGTTGGCTCTAGATTCTAATCTATCACTCCGATTTGCAAACGGATTTCACTGAAGCTGTAAATTGCATCCCAGAACATAGTTTAGGGGCCATTACCTCTTCAACTATAGTCATTTTTCTTTCGATTGCAAACGTAACCAGTTTTTCAATGGTGTAATGGTTTAACATAGAAAACTTACCGTTGGCTCTAGATTCTAATCTATCACTCCGATTTGCAAACGTTTTTCACTGAAGCTGTAACTTTCATCCCAGTACATAGTTTAGGGGCCATTACCTCTTCAACTATTGTCATTTTTCTTTCGATTGCAAACGTACCCAGTTTTTCAATGGTGTAATGGTTTAACATAGAAAACTTACCGTTGGCTCTCGATTCTAATCTATCACTCCGATTTGCAAACGGATTTCACTGAAGCTGTAACTTTCATCCCAGAACATAGTTTAGGGGCCATTACCTCTTCAACTATAGTCATTTTTCTTTCGATTGCAAACGTAACCAGTTTTTCAATGGTGTAATGGTTTAACATAGAAAACTTAAAGTTGGCTCTCGATTCTAATCTATCACTCCGATTTGCAAACGGATTTCACTGAAGCTGTAAATTGCATCCCAGAACATAGTTTAGGGGCCATTACCTCTTCAACTACAGTCATTTTTCGTTCGATTGCAAGCGTACCCAGTTTTTCAATGGTGTAATGGTTTAACATAGAAAAATTACCGTTGGCTCTAGATTCTAATCTATCACTCCGATTTGCAAACGGATTTCACTGAAGCTGTAACTTTCATCCCAGAACATAGTTTAGGGGCCATTACCTCTTCAACTATAGTCATTTTTCTTTCGATTGCAAACGTACCCAGTTTTTCAATGGTGTAATGGTTTAACATAGAAAACGTACCGTTGGCTCTCGATTCTAATCTATCACTCCGATTTGCAAACGGATTTCACTGAAGCTGTAACTTTCATCCCAGAACATAGGGATGAAAGTTACAGCTCTTCAACTATAGTCATTTTTCTTTCGATTGCAAACGTAACCAGTTTTTCAATGGTGTAATGGTTTAACATAGAAAACTTACCGTTGGCTCTCGATTCTAATCTATCACTCCGATTTGCAAACAGATTTCACTGAAGCTGTAACTTTCATCCCAGAACATAGTTTAGGGGCCATTACCTCTTCAACTATAGTCATTTTTCTTTCGATTGCAAACGTAACCAGTTTTTCAATGGTGTAATGGTTTAACATAGAAAAATTACCGTTCTCTCTCGATTCTAATCTATCACTCCGATTTGCAAACGGATTTCACGGAAGCTGTAAATTGCATCCCAGAACATAGTTTAGGGGCCATTACCTCTTCAACTATAGTCATTTTTCTTTCGATTGCAAACGTACCCAGTTTTTCAATGGTGTAATGGTTTAACATAGAAAACTTACCGTTGGCTCTAGTTTCTAATCTATCACTCCGATTTGCAAACGGATTTCACTGAAGCTGTAAATTGCATCCCAGAACATAGTTTAGGGGCCATTACCTCTTCAACTATAGTCATTAATGGTTTAACATAGAAAACTTACCGTTGGCTCTAGATTCTAATCTATCACTCCGATTTGCAAACGGATTTCACTGAAGCTGTAAATTGCATCCCAGAACATAGTTTAGGGGCCATTACCTCTTCAACTATAGTCATTTTTCTTTCGATTGCAAACGTACCCAGTTTTTCAATGGTGTAATGGTTTAACATAGAAAACTTACCGTTGGCTCTAGATTCTAATCTATCACTCCGATTTGCAAACGGATTTCACTGAAGCTGTAAATTGCATCCCAGAACATAGTTTAGGGACCATTACCTCTTCAACTATAGTCATTTTTCTTTCGATTGCAAACGTAACCAGTTTTTCAATGGTGTAATGGTTTAACATAGAAAACTTACCGTTGGCTCTAGATTCTAATCTATCACTCCGATTTGCAAACGTTTTTCACTGAAGCTGTAACTTTCATCCCAGTACATAGTTTAGGGGCCATTACCTCTTCAACTATTGTCATTTTTCTTTCGATTGCAAACGTACCCAGTTTATCAATGGTGTAATGGTTTAACATAGAAAACTTACCGTTGGCTCTCGATTCTAATCTATCACTCCGATTTGCAAACGGATTTCACTGATGCTGTAACTTTCATCCCAGAACATAGTTTAGGGGCCATTACCTCTTCAACTATAGTCATTTTTCTTTCGATTGCAAACGTAACCAGTTTTTCAATGGTGTAATGGTTTAACATAGAAAACTTAAAGTTGGCTCTCGATTCTAATCTATCACTCCGATTTGCAAACGGATTTCACTGAAGCTGTAAATTGCATCCCAGAACATAGTTTAGGGGCCATTACCTCTTCAACTACAGTCATTTTTCGTTTGATTGCAAGCGTACCCAGTTTTTCAATGGTGTAATGGTTTAACATAGAAAAATTACCGTTGGCTCTAGATTCTAATCTATCACTCCGATTTGCAAACGGATTTCACTGAAGCTGTAACTTTCATCCCAGAACATAGTTTAGGGGCCATTACCTCTTCAACTATAGTCATTTTTCTTTCGATTGCAAACGTACCCAGTTTTTCAATGGTGTAATGGTTTAACATAGAAAACGTACCGTTGGCTCTCGATTCTAATCTATCACTCCGATTTGCAAACGGATTTCACAGAAGCTGTAACTTTCATCCCAGAACATAGGGATGAAAGTTACAGCTCTTCAACTATAGTCATTTTTCTTTCGATTGCAAACGTAACCAGTTTTTCAATGGTGTAATGGTTTAACATAGAAAACTTACCGTTGGCTCTCGATTCTAATCTATCACTCCGATTTGCAATCAGATTTCACTGAAGCTGTAACTTTCATCCCAGAACATAGTTTAGGGGCCATTACCTCTTCAACTATAGTCATTTTTCTTTCGATTGCAAACGTAACCAGTTTTTCAATGGTGTAATGGTTTAACATAGAAAAATTACCGTTCTCTCTCGATTCTAATCTATCACTCCGATTTGCAAACGGATTTCACGGAAGCTGTAAATTGCATCCCAGAACATAGTTTAGGGGCCATTACCTCTTCAACTATAGTCATTTTTCTTTCGATTGCAAACGTACCCAGTTTTTCAATGGTGTAATGGTTTAACATAGAATACTTACCGTTGGCTCTAGATTCTAATGTATCACTCCAATTTGCAAACGGATTTCACTAAAGCTGTAAATTGCATCCTAGAACATAGTTTAGGGGCCATTACCTCTTCAACTATAGTCATTTTTCTTTCGATTGCAAACGTACCCAGTTTTTCAATGGTGTAATGGTTTAACATAGAAAACTTACAGTTGGCTCTAGATTCTAATCTATCACTCCGATTTGCAAACAGATTTCACTGAAGCTGTAACTTTCATCCCAGAACATAGTTTAGGGGCCATTACCTCTTCAACTATAGTCATTTTTGTTTTGATTGCAAACGTAACCAGTTTTTCAATGGTGTAATGGTTTAACATAGAAAACTTACCGTTGGCTCTAGATTCTAATCTATCACTCCGATTTGCAAACGGATTTCACTGAAGCTGTAAATTGCATCCCAGAACATAGTTTAGGGGCCATTACCTCTTCAACTATAGTCATTTTTCTTTCGATTGCAAACGTACCCAGTTTTTCAATGGTGTAATGGTTTAACATAGAAAAGTTACCGTTGGCTCTAGATTCTAATCTATCACTCCGATTTGCAAACGGATTTCACTGAAGCTGTAACTTTCATCCCAGAACATAGTTTAGGGGCCATTACCTCTTCAACTATTGTCATTTTTCGTTCGATTGCAAACGTACCCAGTTTTTCAATGGTGTAATGGTTTAACATAGAAAAGTTACCGTTGGCTCTAGATTCTAATCTATCACTCCGATTTGCAAACGGATTTCACTGAAGCTGTAACTTTCATCCCAGAACATAGTTTAGGGGCCATTACCTCTTCAACTATAGTCATTTTTCGTTCGATTGCAAACATAACCAGTTTTTCAATGGTGTAATGGTTTAACATAGAAAACTTACCGTTGGCTCTAGTTTCTAATCTATCACTCCGATTTGCAAACGGATTTCACGGAAGCTGTAAATTGCATCCCAGAACATAGTTTAGGGGCCATTACCTCTTCAACTATAGTCATTTTTCTTTCGATTGCAAACGTACCCAGTTTTTCAATGGTGTAATGGTTTAACATAGAAAACTTACCGTTGACTCTCGATTCTAATCTATCACTCTGATTTGCAAACAGATTTCACTGAAGCTGTAACGTTCATCCCAGAACATAGTTTAGGGGCCATTACCTCTTCAACTATAGTCATTTTTGTTTCGATTGCAAACGTAACCAGTTCTTCAATGGTGTAATGGTTTAACATAGAAAACTTACCGTTGGCTCTAGATTCTAATCTATCACTCCGATTTGCAAACGGATTTCACTGAAGCTGTAAATTGCATCCCAGAACATAGTTTAGGGGCCATTACCTCTTCAACTATAGTCATTAATGGTTTAACATAGAAAACTTACCGTTGGCTCTAGATTCTAATCTATCACTCCGATTTGCAAACGGATTTCACTGAAGCTGTAAATTGCATCCCAGAACATAGTTTAGGGGCCATTACCTCTTCAACTATAGTCATTTTTCTTTCGATTGCAAACGTACCCAGTTTTTCAATGGTGTAATGGTTTAACATAGAAAACTTACCGTTGGCTCTAGATTCTAATCTATCACTCCGATTTGCAAACGGATTTCACTGAAGCTGTAAATTGCATCCCAGAACATAGTTTAGGGGCCATTACCTCTTCAACTATAGTCATTTTTCTTTCGATTGCAAACGTAACCAGTTTTTCAATGGTGTAATGGTTTAACATAGAAAACTTACCGTTGGCTCTAGATTCTAATCTATCACTCCGATTTGCAAACGTTTTTCACTGAAGCTGTAACTTTCATCCCAGTACATAGTTTAGGGGCCATTACCTCTTCAACTATTGTCATTTTTCTTTCGATTGCAAACGTACCCAGTTTTTCAATGGTGTAATGGTTTAACATAGAAAACTTACCGTTGGCTCTCGATTCTAATCTATCACTCCGATTTGCAAACGGATTTCACTGAAGCTGTAACTTTCATCCCAGAACATAGTTTAGGGGCCATTACCTCTTCAACTATAGTCATTTTTCTTTCGATTGCAAACGTAACCAGTTTTTCAATGGTGTAATGGTTTAACATAGAAAACTTAAAGTTGGCTCTCGATTCTAATCTATCACTCCGATTTGCAAACGGATTTCACTGAAGCTGTAAATTGCATCCCAGAACATAGTTTAGGGGCCATTACCTCTTCAACTACAGTCATTTTTCGTTCGATTGCAAGCGTACCCAGTTTTTCAATGGTGTAATGGTTTAACATAGAAAAATTACCGTTGGCTCTAGATTCTAATCTATCACTCCGATTTGCAAACGGATTTCACTGAAGCTGTAACTTTCATCCCAGAACATAGTTTAGGGGCCATTACCTCTTCAACTATAGTCATTTTTCTTTCGATTGCAAACGTACCCAGTTTTTCAATGGTGTAATGGTTTAACATAGAAAACGTACCGTTGGCTCTCGATTCTAATCTATCACTCCGATTTGCAAACGGATTTCACTGAAGCTGTAACTTTCATCCCAGAACATAGGGATGAAAGTTACAGCTCTTCAACTATAGTCATTTTTCTTTCGATTGCAAACGTAACCAGTTTTTCAATGGTGTAATGGTTTAACATAGAAAACTTACCGTTGGCTCTCGATTCTAATCTATCACTCCGATTTGCAAACAGATTTCACTGAAGCTGTAACTTTCATCCCAGAACATAGTTTAGGGGCCATTACCTCTTCAACTATAGTCATTTTTCTTTCGATTGCAAACGTAACCAGTTTTTCAATGGTGTAATGGTTTAACATAGAAAAATTACCGTTCTCTCTCGATTCTAATCTATCACTCCGATTTGCAAACGGATTTCACGGAAGCTGTAAATTGCATCCCAGAACATAGTTTAGGGGCCATTACCTCTTCAACTATAGTCATTTTTCTTTCGATTGCAAACGTACCCAGTTTTTCAATGGTGTAATGGTTTAACATAGAAAACGTACCGTTGGCTCTCGATTCTAATCTATCACTCCGATTTGCAAACGGATTTCACTGAAGCTGTAACTTTCATCCCAGAACATAGGGATGAAAGTTACAGCTCTTCAACTATAGTCATTTTTCTTTCGATTGCAAACGTAACCAGTTTTTCAATGGTGTAATGGTTTAACATAGAAAACTTACCGTTGGCTCTCGATTCTAATCTATCACTCCGATTTGCAAACAGATTTCACTGAAGCTGTAACTTTCATCCCAGAACATAGTTTAGGGGCCATTACCTCTTCAACTATAGTCATTTTTCTTTCGATTGCAAACGTAACCAGTTTTTCAATGGTGTAATGGTTTAACATAGAAAAATTACCGTTCTCTCTCGATTCTAATCTATCACTCCGATTTGCAAACGGATTTCACGGAAGCTGTAAATTGCATCCCAGAACATAGTTTAGGGGCCATTACCTCTTCAACTATAGTCATTTTTCTTTCGATTGCAAACGTACCCAGTTTTTCAATGGTGTAATGGTTTAACATAGAATACTTACCGTTGGCTCTAGATTCTAATGTATCACTCCAATTTGCAAACGGATTTCACTAAAGCTGTAAATTGCATCCTAGAACATAGTTTAGGGGCCATTACCTCTTCAACTATAGTCATTTTTCTTTCGATTGCAAACGTACCCAGTTTTTCAATGGTGTAATGGTTTAACATAGAAAACTTACAGTTGGCTCTAGATTCTAATCTATCACTCCGATTTGCAAACAGATTTCACTGAAGCTGTAACTTTCATCCCAGAACATAGTTTAGGGGCCATTACCTCTTCAACTATAGTCATTTTTGTTTTGATTGCAAACGTAACCAGTTTTTCAATGGTGTAATGGTTTAACATAGAAAACTTACCGTTGGCTCTAGATTCTAATCTATCACTCCGATTTGCAAACGGATTTCACTGAAGCTGTAAATTGCATCCCAGAACATAGTTTAGGGGCCATTACCTCTTCAACTATAGTCATTTTTCTTTCGATTGCAAACGTACCCAGTTTTTCAATGGTGTAATGGTTTAACATAGAAAAGTTACCGTTGGCTCTAGATTCTAATCTATCACTCCGATTTGCAAACGGATTTCACTGAAGCTGTAACTTTCATCCCAGAACATAGTTTAGGGGCCATTACCTCTTCAACTATTGTCATTTTTCGTTCGATTGCAAACGTACCCAGTTTTTCAATGGTGTAATGGTTTAACATAGAAAAGTTACCGTTGGCTCTAGATTCTAATCTATCACTCCGATTTGCAAACGGATTTCACTGAAGCTGTAACTTTCATCCCAGAACATAGTTTAGGGGCCATTACCTCTTCAACTATAGTCATTTTTCGTTCGATTGCAAACGTACCCAGTTTTTCAATGGTGTAATGGTTTAACATAGAAAACTTACCGTTGGCTCTAGTTTCTAATCTAGCACTCCGATTTGCAAACGGATTTCACGGAAGCTGTAAATTGCATCCCAGAACATAGTTTAGGGGCCATTACCTCTTCAACTATAGTCATTTTTCTTTCGATTGCAAACGTACCCAGTTTTTCAATGGTGTAATGGTTTAACATAGAAAACTTACCGTTGGCTCTAGATTCTAATGTATCACTCATTTGCAAACGGATTTCACTAAAGCTGTAAATTGCATCCTAGAACATAGTTTAGGGGCCATTACCTCTTCAACTATAGTCATTTTTCTTTCGATTGCAAACGTACCCAGTTTTTCAATGGTGTAATGGTTTAACATAGAAAACTTACCGTTGGCTCTCGATTCTAATCTATCACTCCGATTTGCAAACAGATTTCACTGAAGCTGTAACGTTCATCCCAGAACATAGTTTAGGGGCCATTACCTCTTCAACTATAGTCATTTTTGTTTCGATTGCAAACGTAACCAGTTTTTCAATGGTGTAATGGTTTAACATAGAAAACTTACCGTTGGCTCTCGATTCTAATCTATCACTCCGATTTGCAAACGGATTTCACTGAAGCTGTAACTTTCATCCCAGAACATAGTTTAGGGGCCATTACCTCTTTAACTATAGTCATTTTTCTTTCGATTGCAAACGTAACCAGTTTTTCAATGGTGTAATGGTTTAACATAGAAAACTTACCGTTGGCTCTAGATTCTAATCTATCACTTCGATTTGCAAATGGATTTCACTGAAGCTGTAAATTGCATCCCAGAACATAGTTTAGGGGCCATTACCTCTTCAACTATAGTCATTTTTCTTTCGATTGCAAACGTAACCAGTTTTTCAATGGTGTAATGGTTTAACATAGAAAACTTACCGTTGGCTCTAGATTCTAATCTATCACTCCGATTTGCAAACGGATTTCACTGAAGCTGTAAATTGCATCCCAGAACATAGTTTAGGGGCCATTACCTCTTCAACTATAGTCATTTTTTTTTCGATTGCAAACGTACCCAGTTTTTCAATGATGTAATGGTTTAACATAGAAAACTTACCGTTGGCTCTAGATTCTAATCTATCACTCCAATTTGCAAACGTGTTTCACTAAAGCTGTAAATTGCATCCTAGAACATAGTTTAGGGGCCATTACCTCTTCAACTATAGTCATTTTTCTTTCGATTGCAAACGTACCCAGTTGTTCAATGGTGTAATGGTTTAACATAGAAAACTTACCGTTGGCTCTAGATTCTAATCTATCACTCCGATCTGCAAACGGATTTCACTGAAGCTGTAAATTGCATCCCAGAACATAGTTTAGGGGCCATTACCTCTTCAACTATAGTCATTTTTCTTTCGATTGCAAACGTACCCAGTTTATCAATGGTGTAATGGTTTAACATCGAAAACTTACCGTTGGCTCTAGTTTCTAATCTATCACTCCGATTTGCAAACAGATTTCACTGAAGCTGTAACTTTCATCCCAGAACATAGTTTAGGGGCCATTACCTCTTAAACTATAGTCATTTTTCTTTCATTGCAAACGTAACCAGTTTTTCAATGGTTTAATGGTTTAACATTGAAAACTTACCGTTGGCTCTAGATTCCAATCTATCACTCCGATTTGCAAACGGATTTCACTGAAGCTGTAACTTTTATCCCAGAACATAGTTTAGGGGCCATTACCTCTTCAACTATAGTAATTTTTCTTTCGATTGCAAACGTAACCAGTTTTTCAATGGTGTAATGGTTTAACATAGAAAACTTACCGTTGGCTCTAGTTTCTAATCTATCACTCCGATTTGCAAACGGATTTCACGGAAGCTGTAAATTGCATCCCAGAACATAGTTTAGGGGCCATTACCTCTTCAACTATAGTCATTTTTCTTTCGATTGCAAACGTACCCAGTTTTTCAATGGTGTAATGGTTTAACATAGAAAACTTACCGTTGGCTCTCGATTCTAATCTATCACTCCGATTTGCAAACAGATTTCACTGAAGCTGTAACGTTCATCCCAGAACATAGTTTAGGGGCCATTACCTCTTCAACTATAGTCATTTTTGTTTCGATTGCAAACGTAACCAGTTTTTCAATGGTGTAATGGTTTAACATAGAAAACTTACCGTTGGCTCTAGATTCTAATCTATCACTCCGATTTGCAAACGGATTTCACTGAAGCTGTAAATTGCATCCCAGAACATAGTTTAGGGGCCATTACCTCTTCAACTATAGTCATTTTTGTTTCGATTGCAAACGTAACCAGTTTTTCAATGGTGTAATGGTTTAACATAGAAAACTTACCGTTGGCTCTAGATTCTAATCTATCACTCCGATTTGCAAACGGATTTCACTGAAGCTGTAAATTGCATCCCAGAACATAGTTTAGGGGCCATTACCTCTTCAACTATAGTCATTTTTCTTTCGATTGCAAACGTACCCAGTTTTTCAATGGTGTAATGGTTTAACATAGAAAACTTACCGTTGGCTCTAGATTCTAATCTATCACTCCGATTTGCAAACGGATTTCACTGAAGCTGTAAATTGCATCCCAGAACATAGTTTAGGGGCCATTACCTCTTCAACTATAGTCATTTTTCTTTCGATTGCAAACGTAACCAGTTTTTCAATGGTGTAATGGTTTAACATAGAAAACTTACCGTTGGCTCTAGATTCTAATCTATCACTCCAATTTGCAAACGTTTTTCACTGAAGCTGTAACTTTCATCCTAGTACATAGTTTAGGGGCCATTACCTCTTCAACTATTGTCATTTTTCTTTCGATTGCAAACGTACCCAGTTTTTCAATGGTGTAATGGTTTAACATAGAAAACTTACCGTTGGCTCTCGATTCTAATCTATTACTCCGATTTGCAAACGGATTTCACTGAAGCTGTAACTTTCATCCCAGAACATAGTTTAGGGGCCATTACCTCTTCAACTATAGTCATTTTTCTTTCGATTGCAAACGTAACCAGTTTTTCAATGGTGTAATGGTTTAACATAGAAAACTTAAAGTTGGCTCTCGATTCTAATCTATCACTCCGATTTGCAAACGGATTTCACTGAAGCTGTAAATTGCATCCCAGAACATAGTTTAGGGGCCATTACCTCTTCAACTACAGTCATTTTTCGTTCGATTGCAAGCGTACCCAGTTTTTCAATGGTGTAATGGTTTAACATAGAAAAATTACCGTTGGCTCTAGATTCTAATCTATCACTCCGATTTGCAAACGGATTTCACTGAAGCTGTAACTTTCATCCCAGAACATAGTTTAGGGGCCATTACCTCTTCAACTATAGTCATTTTTCTTTCGATTGCAAACGTACCCAGTTTTTCAATGGTGTAATGGTTTAACATAGAAAACGTACCGTTGGCTCTCGATTCTAATCTATCACTCCGATTTGCAAACGGATTTCACTGAAGCTGTAACTTTCATCCCAGAACATAGGGATGAAAGTTACAGCTCTTCAACTATAGTCATTTTTCTTTCGATTGCAAACGTAACCAGTTTTTCAATGGTGTAATGGTTTAACATAGAAAACTTACCGTTGGCTCTCGATTCTAATCTATCACTCCGATTTGCAAACAGATTTCACTGAAGCTGTAACTTTCATCCCAGAACATAGTTTAGGGGCCATTACCTCTTCAACTATAGTCATTTTTCTTTCGATTGCAAACGTAACCAGTTTTTCAATGGTGTAATGGTTTAACATAGAAAAATTACCGTTCTCTCTCGATTCTAATCTATCACTCCGATTTGCAAACGGATTTCACGGAAGCTGTAAATTGCATCCCAGAACATAGTTTAGGGGCCATTACCTCTTCAACTATAGTCATTTTTCTTTCGATTGCAAACGTAACCAGTTTTTCAATGGTGTAATGGTTTAACATAGAAAACTTACCGTTGGCGCTCGATTCTAATCTATCACTCCGATTTGCAAATGGATTTCACTGAAGCTGTAACTTTCATCCCAGAACATAGTTTAGGGGCCATTACTTCTTCAACTATAGTCATTTTTCTTTCGATTGCAAACGTAACCAGTTTTTCAATGGTGTAATGGTTTAACATAGAAAACTTACCGTTGGCTCTCAATTCTAATCTATCACTCCGATTTGCAAACGGATTTCACTGAAGCTGTAACTTTCATCCCAGAACATAGTTTAGGGGCCATTACCTCTTCAACTATAGTCATTTTTCTTTCGATTGCAAACGTACCCAGTTTTTCAATGGTGTAATGGTTTAACATAGAAAACTTACCGTTGGCTCTCGATTCTAATCTATCACTCCGATTTGCAAACGGATTTCACTGAAGCTGTAACTTTCATCCCAGAACATAGTTTACGGGCCATTACCTCTTCAACTATAGTCATTTTTCTTTCTATTGCAAACGTAACCAGTTTTTCAATGGTGTAATGGTTTAACATAGAAAACTTACCGTTGGCTCTCGATTCTAATCTATCACTCCGATTTGCAAACGGATTTCACTGAAGCTGTAACTTTCATCCCAGAACATAGTTTAGGGGCCATTACCTCTTCAACAATAGTCATTTTTCGTTCGATTGCAAACGTACCCAGTTTTTCAATGGTCTAATGGTTTAACATAGAAAAGTTACCGTTGGCTCTAGATTCTAATCTATCACTCCGATTTGCAAACGGATTTCACTGAAGCTGTAACTTTCATCCCAGAACATAGTTTAGGGGCCATTACCTCTTCAACTATAGTCATTTTTCTTTCGATTGCAAACGTACCCAGTTTTTCAATGGTGTAATGGTTTAACATAGAAAACGTACCGTTGGCTCTCGATTCTAATCTATCACTCCGATTTGCAAACGGATTTCACTGAAGCTGTAACTTTCATCCCAGAACATAGGGATGAAAGTTACAGCTCTTCAACTATAGTCATTTTTCTTTCGATTGCAAACGTAACCAGTTTTTCAATGGTGTAATGGTTTAACATAGAAAACTTACCGTTGGCTCTCGATTCTAATCTATCACTCCGATTTGCAAACGGATTTCACTGAAGCTGTAACTTTCATCCCAGAACATAGTTTAGGGGCCATTACCTCTTTAACTATAGTCATTTTTCTTTCGATTGCAAACGTAACCAGTTTTTCAATGGTGTAATGGTTTAACATAGAAAACTTACCGTTGGCTCTAGATTCTAATCTATCACTTCGATTTGCAAATGGATTTCACTGAAGCTGTAAATTGCATCCCAGAACATAGTTTAGGGGCCATTACCTCTTCAACTATAGTCATTTTTCTTTCGATTGCAAACGTAACCAGTTTTTCAATGGTGTAATGGTTTAACATAGAAAACTTACCGTTGGCTCTAGATTCTAATCTATCACTCCGATTTGCAAACGGATTTCACTGAAGCTGTAAATTGCATCCCAGAACATAGTTTAGGGGCCATTACCTCTTCAACTATAGTCATTTTTCTTTCGATTGCAAACGTACCCAGTTTTTCAATGATGTAATGGTTTAACATAGAAAACTTACAGTTGGCTCTAGATTCTAATCTATCACTCCAATTTGCAAACGTGTTTCACTAAAGCTGTAAATTGCATCCTAGAACATAGTTTAGGGGCCATTACCTCTTCAACTATAGTCATTTTTCTTTCGATTGCAAACGTACCCAGTTGTTCAATGGTGTAATGGTTTAACATAGAAAACTTACCGTTGGCTCTAGATTCTAATCTATCACTCCGATCTGCAAACGGATTTCACTGAAGCTGTAAATTGCATCCCAGAACATAGTTTAGGGGCCATTACCTCTTCAACTGTAGTCATTTTTCTTTCGATTGCAAACGTACCCAGTTTTTCAATGGTGTAATGGTTTAACATCGAAAACTTACCGTTGGCTCTAGTTTCTAATCTATCACTCCGATTTGCAAACAGATTTCACTGAAGCTGTAACTTTCATCCCAGAACATAGTTTAGGGGCCATTACCTCTTAAACTATAGTCATTTTTCTTTCATTGCAAACGTAACCAGTTTTTCAATGGTTTAATGGTTTAACATAGAAAACTTACCGTTGGCTCTAGATTCCAATCTATCACTCCGATTTGCAAACGGATTTCACTGAAGCTGTAACTTTTATCCCAGAACATAGTTTAGGGGCCATTACCTCTTCAACTATAGTAATTTTTCTTTCGATTGCAAACGTAACCAGTTTTTCAATGGTGTAATGGTTTAACATAGAAAACTTACCGTTGGCTCTAGTTTCTAATCTATCACTCCGATTTGCAAACGGATTTCACGGAAGCTGTAAATTGCATCCCAGAACATAGTTTAGGGGCCATTACCTCTTCAACTATAGTCATTTTTCTTTCGATTGCAAACGTACCCAGTTTTTCAATGGTGTAATGGTTTAACATAGAAAACTTACCGTTGGCTCTCGATTCTAATCTATCACTCCGATTTGCAAACAGATTTCACTGAAGCTGTAACGTTCATCCCAGAACATAGTTTAGGGGCCATTACCTCTTCAACTATAGTCATTTTTGTTTCGATTGCAAACGTAACCAGTTTTTCAATGGTGTAATGGTTTAACATAGAAAACTTACCGTTGGCTCTAGATTCTAATCTATCACTCCGATTTGCAAACGGATTTCACTGAAGCTGTAAATTGCATCCCAGAACATAGTTTAGGGGCCATTACCTCTTCAACTATAGTCATTTTTGTTTCGATTGCAAACGTAACCAGTTTTTCAATGGTGTAATGGTTTAACATAGAAAACTTACCGTTGGCTCTAGATTCTAATCTATCACTCCGATTTGCAAACGGATTTCACTGAAGCTGTAAATTGCATCCCAGAACATAGTTTAGGGGCCATTACCTCTTCAACTATAGTCATTTTTCTTTCGATTGCAAACGTACCCAGTTTTTCAATGGTGTAATGGTTTAACATAGAAAACTTACCGTTGGCTCTAGATTCTAATCTATCACTCCGATTTGCAAACGGATTTCACTGAAGCTGTAAATTGCATCCCAGAACATAGTTTAGGGGCCATTACCTCTTCAACTATAGTCATTTTTCTTTCGATTGCAAACGTAACCAGTTTTTCAATGGTGTAATGGTTTAACATAGAAAACTTACCGTTGGCTCTAGATTCTAATCTATCACTCCGATTTGCAAACGTTTTTCACTGAAGCTGTAACTTTCATCCCAGTACATAGTTTAGGGGCCATTACCTCTTCAACTATTGTCATTTTTCTTTCGATTGCAAACGTACCCAGTTTTTCAATGGTGTAATGGTTTAACATAGAAAACTTACCGTTGGCTCTCGATTCTAATCTATCACTCCGATTTGCAAACGGATTTCACTGAAGCTGTAACTTTCATCCCAGAACATAGTTTAGGGGCCATTACCTCTTCAACTATAGTCATTTTTCTTTCGATTGCAAACGTAACCAGTTTTTCAATGGTGTAATGGTTTAACATAGAAAACTTAAAGTTGGCTCTCGATTCTAATCTATCACTCCGATTTGCAAACGGATTTCACTGAAGCTGTAAATTGCATCCCAGAACATAGTTTAGGGGCCATTACCTCTTCAACTACAGTCATTTTTCGTTCGATTGCAAGCGTACCCAGTTTTTCAATGGTGTAATGGTTTAACATAGAAAAATTACCGTTGGCTCTAGATTCTAATCTATCACTCCGATTTGCAAACGGATTTCACTGAAGCTGTAACTTTCATCCCAGAACATAGTTTAGGGGCCATTACCTCTTCAACTATAGTCATTTTTCTTTCGATTGCAAACGTACCCAGTTTTTCAATGGTGTAATGGTTTAACATAGAAAACGTACCGTTGGCTCTCGATTCTAATCTATCACTCCGATTTGCAAACGGATTTCACTGAAGCTGTAACTTTCATCCCAGAACATAGGGATGAAAGTTACAGCTCTTCAACTATAGTCATTTTTCTTTTGATTGCAAACGTAACCAGTTTTTCAATGGTGTAATGGTTTAACATAGAAAACTTACCGTTGGCTCTCGATTCTAATCTATCACTCCGATTTGCAAACAGATTTCACTGAAGCTGTAACTTTCATCCCAGAACATAGTTTAGGGGCCATTACCTCTTCAACTATAGTCATTTTTCTTTCGATTGCAAACGTAACCAGTTTTTCAATGGTGTAATGGTTTAACATAGAAAAATTACCGTTCTCTCTCGATTCTAATCTATCACTCCGATTTGCAAACGGATTTCACGGAAGCTGTAAATTGCATCCCAGAACATAGTTTAGGGGCCATTACCTCTTCAACTATAGTCATTTTTCTTTCGATTGCAAACGTAACCAGTTTTTCAATGGTGTAATGGTTTAACATAGAAAACTTACCGTTGGCTCTCGATTCTAATCTATCACTCCGATTTGCAAATGGATTTCACTGAAGCTGTAACTTTCATCCCAGAACATAGTTTAGGGGCCATTACTTCTTCAACTATAGTCATTTTTCTTTTGATTGCAAACGTAACCAGTTTTTCTATGGTGTAATGGTTTAACATAGAAAACTTACCGTTGGCTCTCAATTCTAATCTATCACTCCGATTTGCAAACGGATTTCACTGAAGCTGTAACTTTCATCCCAGAACATAGTTTAGGGGCCATTACCTCTTCAACTATAGTCATTTTTCTTTCGATTGCAAACGTACCCAGTTTTTCAATGGTGTAATGGTTTAACATAGAAAACTTACCGTTGGCTCTCGATTCTAATCTATCACTCCGATTTGCAAACGGATTTCACTGAAGCTGTAACTTTCATCCCAGAACATAGTTTAGGGGCCATTACCTCTTCAACAATAGTCATTTTTCGTTCGATTGCAAACGTACCCAGTTTTTCAATGGTCTAATGGTTTAACATAGAAAAGTTACCGTTGGCTCTAGATTCTAATCTATCACTCCGATTTGCAAACGGATTTCACTGAAGCTGTAACTTTCATCCCAGAACATAGTTTAGGGGCCATTACCTCTTCAACTATAGTCATTTTTCTTTCGATTGCAAACGTACCCAGTTTTTCAATGGTGTAATGGTTTAACATAGAAAACGTACCGTTGGCTCTCGATTCTAATCTATCACTCCGATTTGCAAACGGATTTCACTGAAGCTGTAACTTTCATCCCAGAACATAGGGATGAAAGTTACAGCTCTTCAACTATAGTCATTTTTCTTTCGATTGCAAACGTAACCAGTTTTTCAATGGTGTAATGGTTTAACATAGAAAACTTACCGTTGGCTCTCGATTCTAATCTATCACTCCGATTTGCAAACGGATTTCACTGAAGCTGTAACTTTCATCCCAGAACATAGTTTAGGGGCCATTACCTCTTTAACTATAGTCATTTTTCTTTCGATTGCAAACGTAACCAGTTTTTCAATGGTGTAATGGTTTAACATAGAAAACTTACCGTTGGCTCTAGATTCTAATCTATCACTTCGATTTGCAAATGGATTTCACTGAAGCTGTAAATTGCATCCCAGAACATAGTTTAGGGGCCATTACCTCTTCAACTATAGTCATTTTTCTTTCGATTGCAAACGTACCCAGTTTTTCAATGGTGTAATGGTTTAACATAGAAAACTTACCGTTGGCTCTAGATTCTAATCTATCACTCCGATTTGCAAACGGATTTCACTGAAGCTGTAAATTGCATCCCAGAACATAGTTTAGGGGCCATTACCTCTTCAACTATAGTCATTTTTCTTTCGATTGCAAACGTACCCAGTTTTTCAATGATGTAATGGTTTAACATAGAAAACTTACAGTTGGCTCTAGATTCTAATCTATCACTCCAATTTGCAAACGTGTTTCACTAAAGCTGTAAATTGCATCCTAGAACATAGTTTAGGGGCCATTACCTCTTCAACTATAGTCATTTTTCTTTCGATTGCAAACGTACCCAGTTGTTCAATGGTGTAATGGTTTAACATAGAAAACTTACCGTTGGCTCTAGATTCTAATCTATCACTCCGATCTGCAAACGGATTTCACTGAAGCTGTAAATTGCATCCCAGAACATAGTTTAGGGGCCATTACCTCTTCAACTATAGTCATTTTTCTTTCGATTGCAAACGTACCCAGTTTTTCAATGGTGTAATGGTTTAACATCGAAAACTTACCGTTGGCTCTAGTTTCTAATCTATCACTCCGATTTGCAAACAGATTTCACTGAAGCTGTAACTTTCATCCCAGAACATAGTTTAGGGGCCATTACCTCTTAAACTATAGTCATTTTTCTTTCATTGCAAACGTAACCAGTTTTTCAATGGTTTAATGGTTTAACATAGAAAACTTACCGTTGGCTCTAGATTCCAATCTATCACTCCGATTTGCAAACGGATTTCACTGAAGCTGTAACTTTCATCCCAGAACATAGTTTAGGGGCCATTACCTCTTCAACTATAGTAATTTTTCTTTCGATTGCAAACGTAACCAGTTTTTCAATGGTGTAATGGTTTAACATAGAAAACTTACCGTTGGCTCTAGTTTCTAATCTATCACTCCGATTTGCAAACGGATTTCACGGAAGCTGTAAATTGCATCCCAGAACATAGTTTAGGGGCCATTACCTCTTCAACTATAGTCATTTTTCTTTCGATTGCAAACGTACCCAGTTTTTCAATGGTGTAATGGTTTAACATAGAAAACTTACCGTTGGCTCTAGATTCTAATGTATCACTCCAATTTGCAAACGGATTTCACTAAAGCTGTAAATTGCATCCTAGAACATAGTTTAGGGGCCATTACCTCTTCAACTATAGTCATTTTTCTTTCGATTGCAAACGTAACCAGTTTTTCAATGGTGTAATGGTTTAACATAGAAAACTTACCGTTGGCTCTCGATTCTAATCTATCACTCCGATTTGCAAACAGATTTCACTGAAGCTGTAACGTTCATCCCAGAACATAGTTTAGGGGCCATTACCTCTTCAACTATAGTCATTTTTGTTTCGATTGCAAACGTAACCAGTTTTTCAATGGTGTAATGGTTTAACATAGAAAACTTACCGTTGGCTCTAGATTCTAATCTATCACTCCGATTTGCAAACGGATTTCACTGAAGCTGTAAATTGCATCCCAGCACATAGTTTAGGGGCCATTACCTCTTCAACTATAGTCATTTTTCTTTCGATTGCAAACGTAACCAGTTTTTCAATGGTGTAATGGTTTAACATAGAAAACTTACCGTTGGCTCTAGATTCTAATCTATCACTCCGATTTGCAAACGGATTTCACTGAAGCTGTAAATTGCATCCCAGAACATAGTTTAGGGGCCATTACCTCTTCAACTATAGTCATTTTTCTTTCGATTGCAAACGTACCCAGTTTTTCAATGGTGTAATGGTTTAACATAGAAAACTTACCGTTGGCTCTAGATTCTAATCTATCACTCCGATTTGCAAACGGATTTCACTGAAGCTGTAAATTGCATCCCAGAACATAGTTTAGGGGCCATTACCTCTTCAACTATAGTCATTTTTCTTTCGATTGCAAACGTAACCAGTTTTTCAATGGTGTAATGGTTTAACATAGAAAACTTACCGTTGGCTCTAGATTCTAATCTATCACTCCGATTTGCAAACGTTTTTCACTGAAGCTGTAACTTTCATCCCAGTACATAGTTTAGGGGCCATTACCTCTTCAACTATTGTCATTTTTCTTTCGATTGCAAACGTACCCAGTTTTTCAATGGTGTAATGGTTTAACATAGAAAACTTACCGTTGGCTCTCGATTCTAATCTATCACTCCGATTTGCAAACGGATTTCACTGAAGCTGTAACTTTCATCCCAGAACATAGTTTAGGGGCCATTACCTCTTCAACTATAGTCATTTTTCTTTCGATTGCAAACGTAACCAGTTTTTCAATGGTGTAATGGTTTAACATAGAAAACTTAAAGTTGGCTCTCGATTCTAATCTATCACTCCGATTTGCAAACGGATTTCACTGAAGCTGTAAATTGCATCCCAGAACATAGTTTAGGGGCCATTACCTCTTCAACTACAGTCATTTTTCGTTCGATTGCAAGCGTACCCAGTTTTTCAATGGTGTAATGGTTTAACATAGAAAAATTACCGTTGGCTCTAGATTCTAATCTATCACTCCGATTTGCAAACGGATTTCACTGAAGCTGTAACTTTCATCCCAGAACATAGTTTAGGGGCCATTACCTCTTCAACAATAGTCATTTTTCTTTCGATTGCAAACGTACCCAGTTTTTCAATGGTGTAATGGTTTAACATAGAAAACGTACCGTTGGCTCTCGATTCTAATCTATCACTCCGATTTGCAAACGGATTTCACTGAAGCTGTAACTTTCATCCCAGAACATAGGGATGAAAGTTACAGCTCTTCAACTATAGTCATTTTTCTTTCGATTGCAAACGTAACCAGTTTTTCAATGGTGTAATGGTTTAACATAGAAAACTTACCGTTGGCTCTCGATTCTAATCTATCACTCCGATTTGCAAACAGATTTCACTGAAGCTGTAACTTTCATCCCAGAACATAGTTTAGGGGCCATTACCTCTTCAACTATAGTCATTTTTCTTTCGATTGCAAACGTAACCAGTTTTTCAATGGTGTAATGGTTTAACATAGAAAAATTACCGTTCTCTCTCGATTCTAATCTATCACTCCGATTTGCAAACGGATTTCACGGAAGCTGTAAATTGCATCCCAGAACATAGTTTAGGGGCCATTACCTCTTCAACTATAGTCATTTTTCTTTCGATTGCAAACGTACCCAGTTTTTCAATGGTGTAATGGTTTAACATAGAAAACTTACCGTTGGCTCTAGATTCTAATGTATCACTCCAATTTGCAAACGGATTTCACTAAAGCTGTAAATTGCATCCTAGAACATAGTTTAGGGGCCATTACCTCTTCAACTATAGTCATTTTTCTTTCGATTGCAAACGTACCCAGTTTTTCAATGGTGTAATGGTTTAACATAGAAAACTTACCGTTGGCTCTCGATTCTAATCTATCACTCCGATTTGCAAACAGATTTCACTGAAGCTGTAACGTTCATCCCAGAACATAGTTTAGGGGCCATTACCTCTTCAACTATAGTCATTTTTGTTTCGATTGCAAACGTAACCAGTTTTTCAATGGTGTAATGGTTTAACATAGAAAACTTACCGTTGGCTCTAGATTCTAATCTATCACTCCGATTTGCAAACGGATTTCACTGAAGCTGTAAATTGCATCCCAGCACATAGTTTAGGGGCCATTACCTCTTCAACTATAGTCATTTTTCTTTCGATTGCAAACGTAACCAGTTTTTCAATGGTGTAATGGTTTAACATAGAAAACTTACCGTTGGCTCTAGATTCTAATCTATCACTCCGATTTGCAAACGGATTTCACTGAAGCTGTAAATTGCATCCCAGAACATAGTTTAGGGGCCATTACCTCTTCAACTATAGTCATTTTTCTTTCGATTGCAAACGTACCCAGTTTTTCAATGGTGTAATGGTTTAACATAGAAAACTTACCGTTGGCTCTAGATTCTAATCTATCACTCCGATTTGCAAACGGATTTCACTGAAGCTGTAAATTGCATCCCAGAACATAGTTTAGGGGCCATTACCTCTTCAACTATAGTCATTTTTCTTTCGATTGCAAACGTAACCAGTTTTTCAATGGTGTAATGGTTTAACATAGAAAACTTACCGTTGGCTCTAGATTCTAATCTATCACTCCGATTTGCAAACGTTTTTCACTGAAGCTGTAACTTTCATCCCAGTACATAGTTTAGGGGCCATTACCTCTTCAACTATTGTCATTTTTCTTTCGATTGCAAACGTACCCAGTTTTTCAATGGTGTAATGGTTTAACATAGAAAACTTACCGTTGGCTCTCGATTCTAATCTATCACTCCGATTTGCAAACGGATTTCACTGAAGCTGTAACTTTCATCCCAGAACATAGTTTAGGGGCCATTACCTCTTCAACTATAGTCATTTTTCTTTCGATTGCAAACGTAACCAGTTTTTCAATGGTGTAATGGTTTAACATAGAAAACTTAAAGTTGGCTCTCGATTCTAATCTATCACTCCGATTTGCAAACGGATTTCACTGAAGCTGTAAATTGCATCCCAGAACATAGTTTAGGGGCCATTACCTCTTCAACTACAGTCATTTTTCGTTCGATTGCAAGCGTACCCAGTTTTTCAATGGTGTAATGGTTTAACATAGAAAAATTACCGTTGGCTCTAGATTCTAATCTATCACTCCGATTTGCAAACGGATTTCACTGAAGCTGTAACTTTCATCCCAGAACATAGTTTAGGGGCCATTACCTCTTCAACAATAGTCATTTTTCTTTCGATTGCAAACGTACCCAGTTTTTCAATGGTGTAATGGTTTAACATAGAAAACGTACCGTTGGCTCTCGATTCTAATCTATCACTCCGATTTGCAAACGGATTTCACTGAAGCTGTAACTTTCATCCCAGAACATAGGGATGAAAGTTACAGCTCTTCAACTATAGTCATTTTTCTTTCGATTGCAAACGTAACCAGTTTTTCAATGGTGTAATGGTTTAACATAGAAAACTTACCGTTGGCTCTCGATTCTAATCTATCACTCCGATTTGCAAACAGATTTCACTGAAGCTGTAACTTTCATCCCAGAACATAGTTTAGGGGCCATTACCTCTTCAACT
The DNA here is from genome assembly GCF_040937935.1 of Hyperolius riggenbachi. Lineage (NCBI taxonomy): Eukaryota > Metazoa > Chordata > Amphibia > Anura > Hyperoliidae > Hyperolius > Hyperolius riggenbachi. Next base: position 390,641,559 of record NC_090647.1, on the reverse strand, counting down.
ATAGTCATTTTTCTTTCGATTGCAAACGTACCCAGTTTTTCAATGGTGTAATGGTTTAACATAGAAAAGTTACCGTTGGCTCTAGATTCTAATCTATCACTCCGATTTGCAAACGGATTTCACTGAAGCTGTAACTTTCATCCCAGAACATAGTTTAGGGGCCATTACCTCTTCATCTATAGTCATTTTTCGTTCGATTGCAAACGTACCCAGTTTTTCAATGGTGTAATGGTTTAACATAGAAAAGTTACCGTTGGCTCTAGATTCTAATCTATCACTCCGATTTGCAAACGGATTTCACTGAAGCTGTAACTTTCATCCCAGAACATAGTTTAGGGGCCATTACCTCTTCAACTATAGTCATTTTTCGTTCGATTGCAAACGTACCTAGTTTTTCAATGGTGTAATGGTTTACATTGAAAACTAACCGTTGGCTCTAGATTCTAATCTATCACTCCGATTTGCAAACGGATTTCACTGAAGCTGTAAATTGCATCCCAGAACATAGTTTAGGGGCCATTACCTCTTCAACTATAGTCATTTTTCTTTCGATTGCAAACGTACCCAGTTTTTCAATGGTGTAATGGTTTAACATAGAAAACTTACCGTTGGCTCTAGATTCTAATCTATCACTCCGATTTGCAAACGGATTTCACTGAAGCTGTAAATTGCATCCCAGAACATAGTTTAGGGGCCATTACCTCTTCAACTATAGTCATTTTTCTTTCGATTGCAAACGTAACCAGTTTTTCAATGGTGTAATGGTTTAACATAGAAAACTTACCGTTGGCTCTAGATTCTAATCTATCACTCCGATTTGCAAACGTTTTTCACTGAAGCTGTAACTTTCATCCCAGTACATAGTTTAGGGGCCATTACCTCTTCAACTATTGTCATTTTTCTTTCGATTGCAAACGTACCCAGTTTTTCAATGGTGTAATGGTTTAACATAGAAAACTTACCGTTGGCTCTCGATTCTAATCTATCACTCCGATTTGCAAACGGATTTCACTGAAGCTGTAACTTTCATCCCAGAACATAGTTTAGGGGCCATTACCTCTTCAACTATAGTCATTTTTCTTTCGATTGCAAACGTAACCAGTTTTTCAATGGTGTAATGGTTTAACATAGAAAACTTAAAGTTGGCTCTCGATTCTAATCTATCACTCCGATTTGCAAACGGATTTCACTGAAGCTGTAAATTGCATCCCAGAACATAGTTTAGGGGCCATTACCTCTTCAACTACAGTCATTTTTCGTTCGATTGCAAGCGTACCCAGTTTTTCAATGGTGTAATGGTTTAACATAGAAAAATTACCGTTGGCTCTAGATTCTAATCTATCACTCCGATTTGCAAACGGATTTCACTGAAGCTGTAACTTTCATCCCAGAACATAGTTTAGGGGCCATTACCTCTTCAACAATAGTCATTTTTCTTTCGATTGCAAACGTACCCAGTTTTTCAATGGTGTAATGGTTTAACATAGAAAACGTACCGTTGGCTCTCGATTCTAATCTATCACTCCGATTTGCAAACGGATTTCACTGAAGCTGTAACTTTCATCCCAGAACATAGGGATGAAAGTTACAGCTCTTCAACTATAGTCATTTTTCTTTCAATTGCAAACGTAACCAGTTTTTCAATGGTGTAATGGTTTAACATAGAAAACTTACCGTTGGCTCTCGATTCTAATCTATCACTCCGATTTGCAAACAGATTTCACTGAAGCTGTAACTTTCATCCCAGAACATACTTTAGGGGCCATTACCTCTTCAACTATAGTCATTTTTCTTTCGATTGCAAACGTAACCAGTTTTTCAATGGTGTAATGGTTTAACATAGAAAAATTACCGTTCTCTCTCGATTCTAATCTATTACTCCGATTTGCAAACGGATTTCACGGAAGCTGTAAATTGCATCCCAGAACATAGTTTAGGGGCCATTACCTCTTCAACTATAGTCATTTTTCTTTCGATTGCAAACGTACCCAGTTTTTCAATGGTCTAATGGTTTAACATAGAATACTTACCGTTGGCTCTAGATTCTAATGTATCACTCCAATTTGCAAACGGATTTCACTAAAGCTGTAAATTGCATCCTAGAACATAGTTTAGGGGCCATTACCTCTTCAACTATAGTCATTTTTCTTTCGATTGCAAACGTACCCAGTTTTTTAATGGTGTAATGGTTTAACATAGAAAACTTACAGTTGGCTCTAGATTCTAATCTATCACTCCGATTTGCAAACAGATTTCACTGAAGCTGTAACTTTCATCCCAGAACATAGTTTAGGGGCCATTACCTCTTCAACTATAGTCATTTTTGTTTTGATTGCAAACGTAACCAGTTTTTCAATGGTGTAATGGTTTAACATAGAAAACTTACCGTTGGCTCTAGATTCTAATCTATCACTCCGATTTGCAAACGGATTTCACTGAAGCTGTAAATTGCATCCCAGAACATAGTTTAGGGGCCATTACCTCTTCAACTATAGTCATTTTTCTTTCGATTGCAAACGTACCCAGTTTTTCAATGGTGTAATGGTTTAACATAGAAAACTTACCGTTGGCTCTAGATTCTAATCTATCACTCCGATTTGCAAACGGATTTCACTGAAGCTGTAACTTTCATCCCAGAACATAGTTTAGGGGCCATTACCTCTTCAACTATTGTCATTTTTCGTTCGATTGCAAACGTACCCAGTTTTTCAATGGTGTAATGGTTTAACATAGAAAAGTTACCGTTGGCTCTAGATTCTAATCTATCACTCCGATTTGCAAACGGATTTCACTGAAGCTGTAACTTTCATCCCAGAACATAGTTTAGGGGCCATTACCTCTTCAACTATAGTCATTTTTCGTTCGATTGCAAACGTACCCAGTTTTTCAATGGTGTAATGGTTTAACATAGAAAAGTTACCGTTGGCTCTAGATTCTAATCTATCACTCCGATTTGCAAACGGATTTCACTGAAGCTGTAAATTGCATCCCAGAACATAGTTTAGGGGCCATTACCTCTTCAACTATAGTCATTTTTCTTTCGATTGCAAACGTACCCAGTTTTTCAATGGTGTAATGGTTTAACATAGAAAAGTTACCGTTGGCTCTAGATTCTAATCTATCACTCCGATTTGCAAACGGATTTCACTGAAGCTGTAACTTTCATCCCAGAACATAGTTTAGGGGCCATTACCTCTTCAACTATTGTCATTTTTCGTTCGATTGCAAACGTACCCAGTTTTTCAATGGTGTAATGGTTTAACATAGAAAAGTTACCGTTGGCTCTAGATTCTAATCTATCACTCCGATTTGCAAACGGATTTCACTGAAGCTGTAACTTTCATCCCAGAACATAGTTTAGGGGCCATTACCTCTTCATCTATAGTCATTTTTCGTTCGATTGCAAACGTACCCAGTTTTTCAATGGTGTAATGGTTTAACATAGAAAAGTTACCGTTGGCTCTAGATTCTAATCTATCACTCCGATTTGCAAACGGATTTCACTGAAGCTGTAACTTTCATCCCAGAACATAGTTTAGGGGCCATTACCTCTTCAACTATAGTCATTTTTCGTTCGATTGCAAACGTACCTAGTTTTTCAATGGTGTAATGGTTTAACATAGAAAACTTACCGTTGGCTCTCGATTCTAATCTATCACTCCGATTTGCAAACGGATTTCACTGAAGCTGTAACTTTCATCCCAGAACATAGTTTAGGGGCCATTACCTCTTCAACTATAGTCATTTTTCTTTCGATTGCAAACGTAACCAGTTTTTCAATGGTGTAATGGTTTAACATAGAAAACTTACCGTTGGCTCTCGATTCTAATCTATCACTCCGATTTGCAAACGGATTTCACTGAAGCTGTAACTTTCATCCCAGAACATAGCTTAGGGGCCATTACCTCTTCAACTATAGTCATTTTTCTTTCGATTGCAAACGTAACCAGTTTTTCAATGGTGTAATGGTTTAACATAGAAAACTTACCGTTGGCTCTCGATTCTAATCTATCATTACGATTTGCAAACGGATTTCACTGAAGCTGTAACTTTCATCCCAGAACATAGTTTAGGGGCCATTACCTCTTCAACTATAGTCATTTTTCTTTCGATTGCAAACGTAACCAGTTTTTCAATGGTGTAATGGTTTAACATAGAAAACTTACCGTTGGCTCTCGATTCTAATCTATCACTCCGATTTGCAAACGGATTTCACTGAAGCTGTAACTTTCATCCCAGAACATAGTTTAGGGGCCATTACCTCTTCAACTATAGTCATTTTTCTTTCGATTGCAAACGTAACCAGTTTTTCAATGGTGTAATGGTTTAACAAAGAACACTTACTGTTGGCTCTTGATTCTAATGTATCACTCCGATTTGCAAACGGATTTCACTGAAGCTGTAACTTTCATCCCAGAACATAGTTTAGGGGCCATTACCTCTTCAACTATAGTCATTTTTCTTTCGATTGCAAACGTAACCAGTTTTTCAATGGTGTAATGGTTTAACATAGAAAACTTACCGTTGGCTCTAGATTCTAATCTATCACTCCGATTTGCAAACGGATTTCACTGAAGCTGTAACTTTCATCCCAGAAAATAGTTTAGGGGCCATTACCTCTTCAACTATAGTCATTTTTCTTTCGATTGCAAACGTAACCAGTTTTTCAATGGTGTAATGGTTTAACATAGAAAACTTACCGTTGGCTCTCGATTCTAATATATCACTCCGATTTGCAAACGGATTTCACTGAAGCTGTAACTTTCATCCCAGAACATAGTTTAGGGGCCATTACCTCTTCAACTATAGTCATTTTTCTTTCGATTGCAAACGTAACCAGTTTTTCAATGGTGTAATGGTTTAACATAGAAAAATTACCGTTCTCTCTCGATTCTAATCTATCACTCCGATTTGCAAACGGATTTCACAGAAGCTGTAAATTGCATCCCAGAACATAGTTTAGGGGCCATTACCTCTTCAACTATAGTCATTTTTCTTTCGATTGCAAACGTACCCAGTTTTTCAATGGTGTAATGGTTTAACATAGAAAACTTACCGTTGGCTCTAGATTCTAATGTATCACTCCAATTTGCAAACGTATTTCACTAAAGCTGTAAATTGCATCCTAGAACATAGTTTAGGGGCCATTACCTCTTCAACTATAGTCATTTTTCTTTCGATTGCAAACGTACCCAGTTTTTCAATGGTGTAATGGTTTAACATAGAAAACTTACCGTTGGCTCTAGATTCTAATCTATCACTCCGATTTGCAAACAGATTTCACTGAAGCTGTAACTTTCATCCCAGAACATAGTTTAGGGGCCATTACCTCTTCAACTATAGTCATTTTTGTTTCGATTGCAAACGTAACCAGTTTTTCAATGGTGTAATGGTTTAACATAGAAAACTTACCGTTGGCTCTAGATTCTAATCTATCACTCCGATTTGCAAACGGATTTCACTGAAGCTGTAAATTGCATCCCAGAACATAGTTTAGGGGCCATTACCTCTTCAACTATAGTCATTTTTCTTTCGATTGCAAACGTACCCAGTTTTTCAATGGTGTAATGGTTTAACATAGAAAACTTACCGTTGGCTCTAGATTCTAATCTATCACTCCGATTTGCAAACGGATTTCACTGAAGCTGTAAATTGCATCCCAGAACATAGTTTAGGGGCCATTACCTCTTCAACTATAGTCATTTTTCTTTCGATTGCAAACGTAACCAGTTTTTCAATGGTGTAATGGTTTAACATAGAAAACTTACCGTTGGCTCTAGATTCTAATCTATCACTCCGATTTGCAAACGTTTTTCACTGAAGCTGTAACTTTCATCCCAGTACATAGTTTAGGGGCCATTACCTCTTCAACTATTGTCATTTTTCTTTCGATTGCAAACGTACCCAGTTTTTCAATGGTGTAATGGTTTAACATAGAAAACTTACCGTTGGCTCTCGATTCTAATCTATCACTCCGATTTGCAAACGGATTTAACTGAAGCTGTAACTTTCATCCCAGAACATAGTTTAGGGGCCATTACCTCTTCAACTATAGTCATTTTTCTTTCGATTGCAAACGTAACCAGTTTTTCAATGGTGTAATGGTTTAACATAGAAAACTTAAAGTTGGCTCTCGATTCTAATCTATCACTCCGATTTGCAAACGGATTTCACTGAAGCTGTAAATTGCATCCCAGAACATAGTTTAGGGGCCATTACCTCTTCAACTACAGTCATTTTTCGTTCGATTGCAAGCGTACCCAGTTTTTCAATGGTGTAATGGTTTAACATAGAAAAGTTACCGTTGGCTCTAGATTCTAATCTATCACTCCGATTTGCAAACGGATTTCACTGAAGCTGTAACTTTCATCCCAGAACATAGTTTAGGGGCCATTACCTCTTCAACTATAGTCATTTTTCTTTCGATTGCAAACGTACCCAGTTTTTCAATGGTGTAATGGTTTAACATAGAAAACGTACCGTTGGCTCTCGATTCTAATCTATCACTCCGATTTGCAAACGGATTTCACTGAAGCTGTAACTTTCATCCCAGAACATAGGGATGAAAGTTACAGCTCTTCAACTATAGTCATTTTTCTTTCGATTGCAAACGTAACCAGTTTTTCAATGGTGTAATGGTTTAACATAGAAAACTTACCGTTGGCTCTAGATTCTAATCTATCACTCCGATTTGCAAACGTTTTTCACTGAAGCTGTAACTTTCATCCCAGTACATAGTTTAGGGGCCATTACCTCTTCAACTATTGTCATTTTTCTTTCGATTGCAAACGTACCCAGTTTTTCAATGGTGTAATGGTTTAACATAGAAAACTTACCGTTGGCTCTCGATTCTAATCTATCACTCCGATTTGCAAACGGATTTAACTGAAGCTGTAACTTTCATCCCAGAACATAGTTTAGGGGCCATTACCTCTTCAACTATAGTCATTTTTCTTTCGATTGCAAACGTAACCAGTTTTTCAATGGTGTAATGGTTTAACATAGAAAACTTAAAGTTGGCTCTCGATTCTAATCTATCACTCCGATTTGCAAACGGATTTCACTGAAGCTGTAAATTGCATCCCAGAACATAGTTTAGGGGCCATTACCTCTTCAACTACAGTCATTTTTCGTTCGATTGCAAGCGTACCCAGTTTTTCAATGGTGTAATGGTTTAACATAGAAAAGTTACCGTTGGCTCTAGATTCTAATCTATCACTCCGATTTGCAAACGGATTTCACTGAAGCTGTAACTTTCATCCCAGAACATAGTTTAGGGGCCATTACCTCTTCAACTATAGTCATTTTTCTTTCGATTGCAAACGTACCCAGTTTTTCAATGGTGTAATGGTTTAACATAGAAAACGTACCGTTGGCTCTCGATTCTAATCTATCACTCCGATTTGCAAACGGATTTCACTGAAGCTGTAACTTTCATCCCAGAACATAGTTTAGGGGCCATTACCTCTTCAACTATAGTCATTTTTCTTTCGATTGCAAACGTAACCAGTTTTTCAATGGTGTAATGGTTTAACATAGAAAACTTACCGTTGGCTCTAGATTCTAATCTATCACTCCGATTTGCAAACGGATTTCACTGAAGCTGTAACTTTCATCCCAGAAAATAGTTTAGGGGCCATTACCTCTTCAACTATAGTCATTTTTCTTTCGATTGCAAACGTAACCAGTTTTTCAATGGTGTAATGGTTTAACATAGAAAACTTACCGTTGGCTCTCGATTCTAATATATCACTCCGATTTGCAAACGGATTTCACTGAAGCTGTAACTTTCATCCCAGAACATAGTTTAGGGGCCATTACCTCTTCAACTATAGTCATTTTTCTTTCGATTGCAAACGTAACCAGTTTTTCAATGGTGTAATGGTTTAACATAGAAAAATTACCGTTCTCTCTCGATTCTAATCTATCACTCCGATTTGCAAACGGATTTCACAGAAGCTGTAAATTGCATCCCAGAACATAGTTTAGGGGCCATTACCTCTTCAACTATAGTCATTTTTCTTTCGATTGCAAACGTACCCAGTTTTTCAATGGTGTAATGGTTTAACATAGAAAACTTACCGTTGGCTCTAGATTCTAATGTATCACTCCAATTTGCAAACGTATTTCACTAAAGCTGTAAATTGCATCCTAGAACATAGTTTAGGGGCCATTACCTCTTCAACTATAGTCATTTTTCTTTCGATTGCAAACGTACCCAGTTTTTCAATGGTGTAATGGTTTAACATAGAAAACTTACCGTTGGCTCTAGATTCTAATCTATCACTCCGATTTGCAAACAGATTTCACTGAAGCTGTAACTTTCATCCCAGAACATAGTTTAGGGGCCATTACCTCTTCAACTATAGTCATTTTTGTTTCGATTGCAAACGTAACCAGTTTTTCAATGGTGTAATGGTTTAACATAGAAAACTTACCGTTGGCTCTAGATTCTAATCTATCACTCCGATTTGCAAACGGATTTCACTGAAGCTGTAAATTGCATCCCAGAACATAGTTTAGGGGCCATTACCTCTTCAACTATAGTCATTTTTCTTTCGATTGCAAACGTACCCAGTTTTTCAATGGTGTAATGGTTTAACATAGAAAACTTACCGTTGGCTCTAGATTCTAATCTATCACTCCGATTTGCAAACGGATTTCACTGAAGCTGTAAATTGCATCCCAGAACATAGTTTAGGGGCCATTACCTCTTCAACTATAGTCATTTTTCTTTCGATTGCAAACGTAACCAGTTTTTCAATGGTGTAATGGTTTAACATAGAAAACTTACCGTTGGCTCTAGATTCTAATCTATCACTCCGATTTGCAAACGTTTTTCACTGAAGCTGTAACTTTCATCCCAGTACATAGTTTAGGGGCCATTACCTCTTCAACTATTGTCATTTTTCTTTCGATTGCAAACGTACCCAGTTTTTCAATGGTGTAATGGTTTAACATAGAAAACTTACCGTTGGCTCTCGATTCTAATCTATCACTCCGATTTGCAAACGGATTTAACTGAAGCTGTAACTTTCATCCCAGAACATAGTTTAGGGGCCATTACCTCTTCAACTATAGTCATTTTTCTTTCGATTGCAAACGTAACCAGTTTTTCAATGGTGTAATGGTTTAACATAGAAAACTTAAAGTTGGCTCTCGATTCTAATCTATCACTCCGATTTGCAAACGGATTTCACTGAAGCTGTAAATTGCATCCCAGAACATAGTTTAGGGGCCATTACCTCTTCAACTACAGTCATTTTTCGTTCGATTGCAAGCGTACCCAGTTTTTCAATGGTGTAATGGTTTAACATAGAAAAGTTACCGTTGGCTCTAGATTCTAATCTATCACTCCGATTTGCAAACGGATTTCACTGAAGCTGTAACTTTCATCCCAGAACATAGTTTAGGGGCCATTACCTCTTCAACTATAGTCATTTTTCTTTCGATTGCAAACGTACCCAGTTTTTCAATGGTGTAATGGTTTAACATAGAAAACGTACCGTTGGCTCTCGATTCTAATCTATCACTCCGATTTGCAAACGGATTTCACTGAAGCTGTAACTTTCATCCCAGAACATAGGGATGAAAGTTACAGCTCTTCAACTATAGTCATTTTTCTTTCGATTGCAAACGTAACCAGTTTTTCAATGGTGTAATGGTTTAACATAGAAAACTTACCGTTGGCTCTCGATTCTAATCTATCACTCCGATTTGCAAACAGATTTCACTGAAGCTGTAACTTTCATCCCAGAACATAGTTTAGGGGCCATTACCTCTTCAACTATAGTCATTTTTCTTTCGATTGCAAACGTACCCAGTTGTTCAATGGTGTAATGGTTTAACATAGAAAACTTACCGTTGGCTCTAGATTCTAATCTATCACTCCGATCTGCAAACGGATTTCACTGAAGCTGTAAATTGCATCCCAGAACATAGTTTAGGGGCCATTACCTCTTCAACTATAGTCATTTTTCTTTCGATTGCAAACGTACCCAGTTTTTCAATGGTGTAATGGTTTAACATCGAAAACTTACCGTTGGCTCTAGTTTCTAATCTATCACTCCGATTTGCAAACAGATTTCACTGAAGCTGTAACTTTCATCCCAGAACATAGTTTAGGGGCCATTACCTCTTAAACTATAGTCATTTTTCTTTCATTGCAAACGTAACCAGTTTTTCAATGGTTTAATGGATTAACATAGAAAACTTACCGTTGGCTCTAGATTCCAATCTATCACTCCGATTTGCAAACGGATTTCACTGAAGCTGTAACTTTCATCCCAGAACATAGTTTAGGGGCCATTACCTCTTCAACTATAGTAATTTTTCTTTCGATTGCAAACGTAACCAGTTTTTCAATGGTGTAATGGTTTAACATAGAAAACTTACCGTTGGCTCTAGTTTCTATTCTATCACTCCGATTTGCAAACGGATTTCACGGAAGCTGTAAATTGCATCCCAGAACATAGTTTAGGGGCCATTACCTCTTCAACTATAGTCATTTTTCTTTCGATTGCAAACGTACCCAGTTTTTCAATGGTGTAATGGTTTAACATAGAAAACTTACCGTTGGCTCTAGATTCTAATGTATCACTCATTTGCAAACGGATTTCACTAAAGCTGTAAATTGCATCCTAGAACATAGTTTAGGGGCCATTACCTCTTCAACTATAGTCATTTTTCTTTCGATTGCAAACGTACCCAGTTTTTCAATGGTGTAATGGTTTAACATAGAAAACTTACCGTTGGCTCTCGATTCTAATCTATCACTCCGATTTGCAAACAGATTTCACTGAAGCTGTAACGTTCATCCCAGAACATAGTTTAGGGGCCATTACCTCTTCAACTATAGTCATTTTTGTTTCGATTGCAAACGTAACCAGTTTTTCAATGGTGTAATGGTTTAACATAGAAAACTTACCGTTGGCTCTAGATTCCAATCTATCACTCCGATTTGCAAACGGATTTCACTGAAGCTGTAACTTTCATCCCAGAACATAGTTTAGGGGCCATTACCTCTTCAACTATAGTAATTTTTCTTTCGATTGCAAACGTAACCAGTTTTTCAATGGTGTAATGGTTTAACATAGAAAACTTACCGTTGGCTCTAGTTTCTATTCTATCACTCCGATTTGCAAACGGATTTCACGGAAGCTGTAAATTGCATCCCAGAACATAGTTTAGGGGCCATTACCTCTTCAACTATAGTCATTTTTCTTTCGATTGCAAACGTACCCAGTTTTTCAATGGTGTAATGGTTTAACATAGAAAACTTACCGTTGGCTCTAGATTCTAATGTATCACTCATTTGCAAACGGATTTCACTAAAGCTGTAAATTGCATCCTAGAACATAGTTTAGGGGCCATTACCTCTTCAACTATAGTCATTTTTCTTTCGATTGCAAACGTACCCAGTTTTTCAATGGTGTAATGGTTTAACATAGAAAACTTACCGTTGGCTCTCGATTCTAATCTATCACTCCGATTTGCAAACAGATTTCACTGAAGCTGTAACGTTCATCCCAGAACATAGTTTAGGGGCCATTACCTCTTCAACTATAGTCATTTTTGTTTCGATTGCAAACGTAACCAGTTTTTCAATGGTGTAATGGTTTAACATAGAAAACTTACCGTTGGCTCTAGATTCTAATCTATCACTCCGATTTGCAAACGGATTTCACTGAAGCTGTAAATTGCATCCCAGAACATAGTTTAGGGGCCATTACCTCTTCAACTATAGTCATTAATGGTTTAACATAGAAAACTTACCGTTGGCTCTAGATTCTAATCTATCACTCCGATTTGCAAACGGATTTCACTGAAGCTGTAAATTGCATCCCAGAACATAGTTTAGGGGCCATTACCTCTTCAACTATAGTCATTTTTCTTTCGATTGCAAACGTACCCAGTTTTTCAATGGTGTAATGGTTTAACATAGAAAACTTACCGTTGGCTCTAGATTCTAATCTATCACTCCGATTTGCAAACGGATTTCACTGAAGCTGTAAATTGCATCCCAGAACATAGTTTAGGGGCCATTACCTCTTCAACTATAGTCATTTTTCTTTCGATTGCAAACGTAACCAGTTTTTCAATGGTGTAATGGTTTAACATAGAAAACTTACCGTTGGCTCTAGATTCTAATCTATCACTCCGATTTGCAAACGTTTTTCACTGAAGCTGTAACTTTCATCCCAGTACATAGTTTAGGGGCCATTACCTCTTCAACTATTGTCATTTTTCTTTCGATTGCAAACGTACCCAGTTTTTCAATGGTGTAATGGTTTAACATAGAAAACTTACCGTTGGCTCTCGATTCTAATCTATCACTCCGATTTGCAAACGGATTTCACTGAAGCTGTAACTTTCATCCCAGAACATAGTTTAGGGGCCATTACCTCTTCAACTATAGTCATTTTTCTTTCGATTGCAAACGTAACCAGTTTTTCAATGGTGTAATGGTTTAACATAGAAAACTTAAAGTTGGCTCTCGATTCTAATCTATCACTCCGATTTGCAAACGGATTTCACTGAAGCTGTAAATTGCATCCCAGAACATAGTTTAGGGGCCATTACCTCTTCAACTACAGTCATTTTTCGTTCGATTGCAAGCGTACCCAGTTTTTCAATGGTGTAATGGTTTAACATAGAAAAATTACCGTTGTCTCTAGATTCTAATCTATCACTCCGATTTGCAAACGGATTTCACTGAAGCTGTAACTTTCATCCCAGAACATAGTTTAGGGGCCATTACCTCTTCAACTATAGTCATTTTTCTTTCGATTGCAAACGTACCCAGTTTTTCAATGGTGTAATGGTTTAACATAGAAAACGTACCGTTGGCTCTCGATTCTAATCTAGCACTCCGATTTGCAAACGGATTTCACTGAAGCTGTATCTTTCATCCCAGAACATAGGGATGAAAGTTACAGCTCTTCAACTATAGTCATTTTTCTTTTGATTGCAAACGTAACCAGTTTTTCAATGGTGTAATGGTTTAACATAGAAAACTTACCGTTGGCTCTCGATTCTAATCTATCACTCCGATTTGCAAACAGATTTCACTGAAGCTGTAACTTTCATCCCAGAACATAGTTTAGGGGCCATTACCTCTTCAACTATAGTCATTTTTCTTTCGATTGCAAACGTAACCAGTTTTTCAATGGTGTAATGGTTTAACATAGAAAAATTACCGTTCTCTCTCGATTCTAATCTATCACTCCGATTTGCAAACGGATTTCACGGAAGCTGTAAATTGCATCCCAGAACATAGTTTAGGGGCCATTACCTCTTCAACTATAGTCATTTTTCTTTCGATTGCAAACGTAACCAGTTTTTCAATGGTGTAATGGTTTAACATAGAAAACTTACCGTTGGCTCTCGATTCTAATCTATCACTCCGATTTGCAAATGGATTTCACTGAAGCTGTAACTTTCATCCCAGAACATAGTTTAGGGGCCATTACTTCTTCAACTATAGTCATTTTTCTTTTGATTGCAAACGTAACCAGTTTTTCTATGGTGTAATGGTTTAACATAGAAAACTTACCGTTGGCTCTCAATTCTAATCTATCACTCCGATTTGCAAACGGATTTCACTGAAGCTGTAACTTTCATCCCAGAACATAGTTTAGGGGCCATTACCTCTTCAACTATAGTCATTTTTCTTTCGATTGCAAACGTACCCAGTTTTTCAATGGTGTAATGGTTTAACATAGAAAACTTACCGTTGGCTCTCGATTCTAATCTATCACTCCGATTTGCAAACGGATTTCACTGAAGCTGTAACTTTCATTCAGGAACATAGTTTACGGGCCATTACCTCTTCAACTATAGTCATTTTTCTTTCTATTGCAAACGTAACCAGTTTTTCAATGGTGTAATGGTTTAACATAGAAAACTTACCGTTGGCTCTCGATTCTAATCTATCACTCCGATTTGCAAACGGATTTCACTGAAGCTGTAACTTTCATCCCAGAACATAGTTTAGGGGCCATTACCTCTTCAACAATAGTCATTTTTCGTTCGATTGCAAACGTAACCAGTTTTTCAATGGTCTAATGGTTTAACATAGAAAAGTTACCGTTGGCTCTAGATTCTAATCTATCACTCCGATTTGCAAACGGATTTCACTGAAGCTGTAACTTTCATCCCAGAACATAGTTTAGGGGCCATTACCTCTTCAACTATAGTCATTTTTCTTTCGATTGCAAACGTACCCAGTTTTTCAATGGTGTAATGGTTTAACATAGAAAACGTACCGTTGGCTCTCGATTCTAATCTATCACTCCGATTTGCAAACGGATTTCACTGAAGCTGTAACTTTCATCCCAGAACATAGGGATGAAAGTTACAGCTCTTCAACTATAGTCATTTTTCTTTCGATTGCAAACGTAACCAGTTTTTCAATGGTGTAATGGTTTAACATAGAAAACTTACCGTTGGCTCTCGATTCTAATCTATCACTCCGATTTGCAAACGGATTTCACTGAAGCTGTAACTTTCATCCCAGAACATAGTTTAGGGGCCATTACCTCTTTAACTATAGTCATTTTTCTTTCGATTGCAAACGTAACCAGTTTTTCAATGGTGTAATGGTTTAACATAGAAAACTTACCGTTGGCTCTAGATTCTAATCTATCACTTCGATTTGCAAATGGATTTCACTGAAGTTGTAAATTGCATCCCAGAACATAGTTTAGGGGCCATTACCTCTTCAACTATAGTCATTTTTCTTTCGATTGCAAACGTAACCAGTTTTTCAATGGTGTAATGGTTTAACATAGAAAACTTACCGTTGGCTCTAGATTCTAATCTATCACTCCGATTTGCAAACGGATTTCACTGAAGCTGTAAATTGCATCCCAGAACATAGTTTAGGGGCCATTACCTCTTCAACTATAGTCATTTTTCTTTCGATTGCAAACGTACCCAGTTTTTCAATGATGTAATGGTTTAACATAGAAAACTTACAGTTGGCTCTAGATTCTAATCTATCACTCCAATTTGCAAACGTGTTTCACTAAAGCTGTAAATTGCATCCTAGAACATAGTTTAGGGGCCATTACCTCTTCAACTATAGTCATTTTTCTTTCGATTGCAAACGTACCCAGTTGTTCAATGGTGTAATGGTTTAACATAGAAAACTTACCGTTAGCTCTAGATTCTAATCTATCACTCCGATCTGCAAACGGATTTCACTGAAGCTGTAAATTGCATCCCAGAACATAGTTTAGGGGCCATTACCTCTTCAACTATAGTCATTTTTCTTTCGATTGCAAACGTACCCAGTTTTTCAATGGTGTAATGGTTTAACATCGAAAACTTACCGTTGGCTCTAGTTTCTAATCTATCACTCCGATTTGCAAACAGATTTCACTGAAGCTGTAACTTTCATCCCAGAACATAGTTTAGGGGCCATTACCTCTTAAACTATAGTCATTTTTCTTTCATTGCAAACGTAACCAGTTTTTCAATGGTTTAATGGTTTAACATAGAAAACTTACCGTTGGCTCTAGATTCCAATCTATCACTCCGATTTGCAAACGGATTTCACTGAAGCTGTAACTTTCATCCCAGAACATAGTTTAGGGGCCATTACCTCTTCAACTATAGTAATTTTTCTTTCGATTGCAAACGTAACCAGTTTTTCAATGGTGTAATGGTTTAACATAGAAAACTTACCGTTGGCTCTAGTTTCTAATCTATCACTCCGATTTGCAAACGGATTTCACGGAAGCTGTAAATTGCATCCCAGAACATAGTTTAGGGGCCATTACCTCTTCAACTATAGTCATTTTTCTTTCGATTGCAAACGTACCCAGTTTTTCAATGGTGTAATGGTTTAACATAGAAAACTTACCGTTGGCTCTAGATTCTAATGTATCACTCCAATTTGCAAACGGATTTCACTAAAGCTGTAAATTGCATCCTAGAACATAGTTTAGGGGCCATTACCTCTTCAACTATAGTCATTTTTCTTTCGATTGCAAACGTACCCAGTTTTTCAATGGTGTAATGGTTTAACATAGAAAACTTACCGTTGGCTCTCGATTCTAATCTATCACTCCGATTTGCAAACAGATTTCACTGAAGCTGTAACGTTCATCCCAGAACATAGTTTAGGGGCCATTACCTCTTCAACTATAGTCATTTTTGTTTCGATTGCAAACGTAACCAGTTTTTCAATGGTGTAATGGTTTAACATAGAAAACTTACCGTTGGCTCTAGATTCTAATCTATCACTCCGATTTGCAAACGGATTTCACTGAAGCTGTAAATTGCATCCCAGAACATAGTTTAGGGGCCATTACCTCTTCAACTATAGTCATTTTTCTTTCGATTGCAAACGTACCCAGTTTTTCAATGGTGTAATGGTTTAACATAGAAAACTTACCGTTGGCTCTAGATTCTAATCTATCACTCCGATTTGCAAACGGATTTCACTGAAGCTGTAAATTGCATCCCAGAACATAGTTTAGGGGCCATTACCTCTTCAACTATAGTCATTTTTCTTTCGATTGCAAACGTAACCAGTTTTTCAATGGTGTAATGGTTTAACATAGAAAACTTACCGTTGGCTCTAGATTCTAATCTATCACTCCGATTTGCAAACGTTTTTCACTGAAGCTGTAACTTTCATCCCAGAACATAGTTTAGGGGCCATTACCTCTTCAACTATTGTCATTTTTCTTTCGATTGCAAACGTACCCAGTTTTTCAATGGTGTAATGGTTTAACATAGAAAACTTACCGTTGGCTCTCGATTCTAATCTATCACTCCGATTTGCAAACGGATTTCACTGAAGCTGTAACTTTCATCCCAGAACATAGTTTAGGGGCCATTACCTCTTCAACTATAGTCATTTTTCTTTCGATTGCAAACGTAACCAGTTTTTCAATGGTGTAATGGTTTAACATAGAAAACTTAAAGTTGGCTCTCGATTCTAATCTATCACTCCGATTTGCAAACGGATTTCACTGAAGCTGTAAATTGCATCCCAGAACATAGTTTAGGGGCCATTACCTCTTCAACTACAGTCATTTTTCGTTCGATTGCAAGCGTACCCAGTTTTTCAATGGTGTAATGGTTTAACATAGAAAAATTACCGTTGGCTCTAGATTCTAATCTATCACTCCGATTTGCAAACGGATTTCACTGAAGCTGTAACTTTCATCCCAGAACATAGTTTAGGGGCCATTACCTCTTCAACAATAGTCATTTTTCTTTCGATTGCAAACGTACCCAGTTTTTCAATGGTGTAATGGTTTAACATAGAAAACGTACCGTTGGCTCTCGATTCTAATCTATCACTCCGATTTGCAAACGGATTTCACTGAAGCTGTAACTTTCATCCCAGAACATAGGGATGAAAGTTACAGCTCTTCAACTATAGTCATTTTTCTTTCGATTGCAAACGTAACCAGTTTTTCAATGGTGTAATGGTTTAACATAGAAAACTTACCGTTGGCTCTCGATTCTAATCTATCACTCCGATTTGCAAACAGATTTCACTGAAGCTGTAACTTTCATCCCAGAACATAGTTTAGGGGCCATTACCTCTTCAACTATAGTCATTTTTCTTTCGATTGCAAACGTAACCAGTTTTTCAATGGTGTAATGGTTTAACATAGAAAAATTACCGTTCTCTCTCGATTCTAATCTATCACTCCGATTTGCAAACGGATTTCACGGAAGCTGTAAATTGCATCCCAGAACATAGTTTAGGGGCCATTACCTCTTCAACTATAGTCATTTTTCTTTCGATTGCAAACGTACTCAGTTTTTCAATGGTCTAATGGTTTAACATAGAATACTTACCGTTGGCTCTAGATTCTAATGTATCACTCCAATTTGCAAACGGATTTCACTAAAGCTGTAAATTGCATCCTAGAACATAGTTTAGGGGCCATTACCTCTTCAACTATAGTCATTTTTCTTTCGATTGCAAACGTACCCAGTTTTTCAATGGTGTAATGGTTTAACATAGAAAACTTACAGTTGGCTCTAGATTCTAATCTATCACTCCGATTTGCAAACAGATTTCACTGAAGCTGTAACTTTCATCCCAGAACATAGTTTAGGGGCCATTACCTCTTCAACTATAGTCATTTTTGTTTTGATTGCAAACGTAACCAGTTTTTCAATGGTGTAATGGTTTAACATAGAAAACTTACCGTTGGCTCTAGATTCTAATCTATCACTCCGATTTGCAAACGGATTTCACTGAAGCTGTAAATTGCATCCCAGAACATAGTTTAGGGGCCATTACCTCTTCAACTATAGTCATTTTTCTTTCGATTGCAAACGTACCCAGTTTTTCAATGGTGTAATGGTTTAACATAGAAAACTTACCGTTGGCTCTCGATTCTAATCTATCACTCCGATTTGCAAACGGATTTCACTGAAGCTGTAACTTTCATCCCAGAACATAGTTTAGGGGCCATTACCTCTTCAACTATTGTCATTTTTCGTTCGATTGCAAACGTACCCAGTTTTTCAATGGTGTAATGGTTTAACATAGAAAAGTTACCGTTGGCTCTAGATTCTAATCTATCACTCCGATTTGCAAACGGATTTCACTGAAGCTGTAACTTTCATCCCAGAACATAGTTTAGGGGCCATTACCTCTTCAACTATAGTCATTTTTCGTTCGATTGCAAACGTACCCAGTTTTTCAATGGTGTAATGGTTTAACATAGAAAAGTTACCGTTGGCTCTAGATTCTAATCTATCACTCCGATTTGCAAACGGATTTTACTGAAGCTGTAAATTGCATCCCAGAACATAGTTTAGGGGCCATTACCTCTTCAACTATAGTCATTTTTCTTTCGATTGCAAACGTACCCAGTTTTTCAATGGTGTAATGGTTTAACATAGAAAAGTTACCGTTGGCTCTAGATTCTAATCTATCACTCCGATTTGCAAACGGATTTCACTGAAGCTGTAACTTTCATCCCAGAACATAGTTTAGGGGCCATTACCTCTTCAACTATTGTCATTTTTCGTTCGATTGCAAACGTACCCAGTTTTTCAATGGTGTAATGGTTTAACATAGAAAAGTTACCGTTGGCTCTAGATTCTAATCTATCACTCCGATTTGCAAACGGATTTCACTGAAGCTGTAACTTTCATCCCAGAACATAGTTTAGGGGCCATTACCTCTTCATCTATAGTCATTTTTCGTTCGATTGCAAACGTACCCAGTTTTTCAATGGTGTAATGGTTTAACATAGAAAAGTTACCGTTGGCTCTAGATTCTAATCTATCACTCCGATTTGCAAACGGATTTCACTGAAGCTGTAACTTTCATCCCAGAACATAGTTTAGGGGCCATTACCTCTTCAACTATAGTCATTTTTCGTTCGATTGCAAACGTACCTAGTTTTTCAATGGTGTAATGGTTTAACATAGAAAACTTACCGTTGGCTCTCGATTCTAATCTATCACTCCGATTTGCAAACGGATTTCACTGAAGCTGTAACTTTCATCCCAGAACATAGTTTAGGGGCCATTACCTCTTCAACTATAGTCATTTTTCTTTCGATTGCAAACGTAACCAGTTTTTCAATGGTGTAATGGTTTAACATAGAAAACTTACCGTTGGCTCTCGATTCTAATCTATCACTCCGATTTGCAAACGGATTTCACTGAAGCTGTAACTTTCATCCCAGAACATAGCTTAGGGGCCATTACCTCTTCAACTATAGTCATTTTTCTTTCGATTGCAAACGTAACCAGTTTTTCAATGGTGTAATGGTTTAACATAGAAAACTTACCGTTGGCTCTCGATTCTAATCTATCATTACGATTTGCAAACGGATTTCACTGAAGCTGTAACTTTCATCCCAGAACATAGTTTAGGGGCCATTACCTCTTCAACTATAGTCATTTTTCTTTCGATTGCAAACGTAACCAGTTTTTCAATGGTGTAATGGTTTAACATAGAAAACTTACCGTTGGCTCTCGATTCTAATCTATCACTCCGATTTGCAAACGGATTTCACTGAAGCTGTAACTTTCATCCCAGAACATAGTTTAGGGGCCATTACCTCTTCAACTATAGTCATTTTTCTTTCGATTGCAAACGTAACCAGTTTTTCAATGGTGTAATGGTTTAACAAAGAACACTTACTGTTGGCTCTTGATTCTAATGTATCACTCCGATTTGCAAACGGATTTCACTGAAGCTGTAACTTTCATCCCAGAACATAGTTTAGGGGCCATTACCTCTTCAACTATAGTCATTTTTCTTTCGATTGCAAACGTAACCAGTTTTTCAATGGTGTAATGGTTTAACATAGAAAACTTACCGTTGGCTCTCGATTCTAATATATCACTCCGATTTGCAAACGGATTTCACTGAAGCTGTAACTTTCATCCCAGAACATAGTTTAGGGGCCATTACCTCTTCAACTATAGTCATTTTTCTTTCGATTGCAAACGTACCCAGTTTTTCAATGGTGTAATGGTTTAACATAGAAAAATTACCGTTCTCTCTCGATTCTAATCTATCACTCCGATTTGCAAACGGATTTCACAGAAGCTGTAAATTGCATCCCAGAACATAGTTTAGGGGCCATTACCTCTTCAACTATAGTCATTTTTCTTTCGATTGCAAACGTACCCAGTTTTTCAATGGTGTAATGGTTTAACATAGAAAACTTACCGTTGGCTCTAGATTCTAATGTATCACTCCAATTTGCAAACGTATTTCACTAAAGCTGTAAATTGCATCCTAGAACATAGTTTAGGGGCCATTACCTCTTCAACTATAGTCATTTTTCTTTCGATTGCAAACGTACCCAGTTTTTCAATGGTGTAATGGTTTAACATAGAAAACTTACCGTTGGCTCTAGATTCTAATCTATCACTCCGATTTGCAAACAGATTTCACTGAAGCTGTAACTTTCATCCCAGAACATAGTTTAGGGGCCATTACCTCTTCAACTATAGTCATTTTTGTTTCGATTGCAAACGTAACCAGTTTTTCAATGGTGTAATGGTTTAACATAGAAAACTTACCGTTGGCTCTAGATTCTAATCTATCACTCCGATTTGCAAACGGATTTCACTGAAGCTGTAAATTGCATCCCAGAACATAGTTTAGGGGCCATTACCTCTTCAACTATAGTCATTTTTCTTTCGATTGCAAACGTACCCAGTTTTTCAATGGTGTAATGGTTTAACATAGAAAACTTACCGTTGGCTCTAGATTCTAATCTATCACTCCGATTTGCAAACGGATTTCACTGAAGCTGTAAATTGCATCCCAGAACATAGTTTAGGGGCCATTACCTCTTCAACTATAGTCATTTTTCTTTCGATTGCAAACGTAACCAGTTTTTCAATGGTGTAATGGTTTAACATAGAAAACTTACCGTTGGCTCTAGATTCTAATCTATCACTCCGATTTGCAAACGTTTTTCACTGAAGCTGTAACTTTCATCCCAGTACATAGTTTAGGGGCCATTACCTCTTCAACTATTGTCATTTTTCTTTCGATTGCAAACGTACCCAGTTTTTCAATGGTGTAATGGTTTAACATAGAAAACTTACCGTTGGCTCTCGATTCTAATCTATCACTCCGATTTGCAAACGGATTTCACTGAAGCTGTAACTTTCATCCCAGAACATAGTTTAGGGGCCATTACCTCTTCAACTATAGTCATTTTTCTTTCGATTGCAAACGTAACCAGTTTTTCAATGGTGTAATGGTTTAACATAGAAAACTTAAAGTTGGCTCTCGATTCTAATCTATCACTCCGATTTGCAAACGGATTTCACTGAAGCTGTAAATTGCATCCCAGAACATAGTTTAGGGGCCATTACCTCTTCAACTACAGTCATTTTTCGTTCGATTGCAAGCGTACCCAGTTTTTCAATGGTGTAATGGTTTAACATAGAAAAGTTACCGTTGGCTCTAGATTCTAATCTATCACTCCGATTTGCAAACGGATTTCACTGAAGCTGTAACTTTCATCCCAGAACATAGTTTAGGGGCCATTACCTCTTCAACTATAGTCATTTTTCTTTCGACTGCAAACGTACCCAGTTTTTCAATGGTGTAATGGTTTAACATAGAAAACGTACCGTTGGCTCTCGATTCTAATCTATCACTCCGATTTGCAAACGGATTTCACTGAAGCTGTAACTTTCATCCCAGAACATAGGGATGAAAGTTACAGCTCTTCAACTATAGTCATTTTTCTTTCGATTGCAAACGTAACCAGTTTTTCAATGGTGTAATGGTTTAACATAGAAAACTTACCGTTGGCTCTCGATTCTAATCTATCACTCCGATTTGCAAACAGATTTCACTGAAGCTGTAACTTTCATCCCAGAACATAGTTTAGGGGCCATTACCTCTTCAACTATAGTCATTTTTCTTTCGATTGCAAACGTACCCAGTTGTTCAATGGTGTAATGGTTTAACATAGAAAACTTACCGTTGGCTCTAGATTCTAATCTATCACTCCGATCTGCAAACGGATTTCACTGAAGCTGTAAATTGCATCCCAGAACATAGTTTAGGGGCCATTACCTCTTCAACTATAGTCATTTTTCTTTCGATTGCAAACGTACCCAGTTTTTCAATGGTGTAATGGTTTAACATCGAAAACTTACCGTTGGCTCTAGTTTCTAATCTATCACTCCGATTTGCAAACAGATTTCACTGAAGCTGTAACTTTCATCCCAGAACATAGTTTAGGGGCCATTACCTCTTAAACTATAGTCATTTTTCTTTCATTGCAAACGTAACCAGTTTTTCAATGGTTTAATGGATTAACATAGAAAACTTACCGTTGGCTCTAGATTCCAATCTATCACTCCGATTTGCAAACGGATTTCACTGAAGCTGTAACTTTCATCCCAGAACATAGTTTAGGGGCCATTACCTCTTCAACTATAGTAATTTTTCTTTCGATTGCAAACGTAACCAGTTTTTCAATGGTGTAATGGTTTAACATAGAAAACTTACCGTTGGCTCTAGTTTCTAATCTATCACTCCGATTTGCAAACGGATTTCACGGAAGCTGTAAATTGCATCCCAGAACATAGTTTAGGGGCCATTACCTCTTCAACTATAGTCATTTTTCTTTCGATTGCAAACGTACCCAGTTTTTCAATGGTGTAATGGTTTAACATAGAAAACTTACCGTTGGCTCTAGATTCTAATGTATCACTCATTTGCAAACGGATTTCACTAAAGCTGTAAATTGCATCCTAGAACATAGTTTAGGGGCCATTACCTCTTCAACTATAGTCATTTTTCTTTCGATTGCAAACGTACCCAGTTTTTCAATGGTGTAATGGTTTAACATAGAAAACTTACCGTTGGCTCTCGATTCTAATCTATCACTCCGATTTGCAAACAGATTTCACTGAAGCTGTAACGTTCATCCCAGAACATAGTTTAGGGGCCATTACCTCTTCAACTATAGTCATTTTTGTTTCGATTGCAAACGTAACCAGTTTTTCAATGGTGTAATGGTTTAACATAGAAAACTTACCGTTGGCTCTAGATTCTAATCTATCACTCCGATTTGCAAACGGATTTCACTGAAGCTGTAAAATGCATCCCAGAACATAGTTTAGGGGCCATTACCTCTTCAACTATAGTCATTAATGGTTTAACATAGAAAACTTACCGTTGGCTCTAGATTCTAATCTATCACTCCGATTTGCAAACGGATTTCACTGAAGCTGTAAATTGCATCCCAGAACATAGTTTAGGGGCCATTACCTCTTCAACTATAGTCATTTTTCTTTCGATTGCAAACGTACCCAGTTTTTCAATGGTGTAATGGTTTAACATAGAAAACTTACCGTTGGCTCTAGATTCTAATCTATCACTCCGATTTGCAAACGGATTTCACTGAAGCTGTAAATTGCATCCCAGAACATAGTTTAGGGGCCATTACCTCTTCAACTATAGTCATTTTTCTTTCGATTGCAAACGTAACCAGTTTTTCAATGGTGTAATGGTTTAACATAGAAAACTTACCGTTGGCTCTAGATTCTAATCTATCACTCCGATTTGCAAACGTTTTTCACTGAAGCTGTAACTTTCATCCCAGTACATAGTTTAGGGGCCATTACCTCTTCAACTATTGTCATTTTTCTTTCGATTGCAAACGTACCCAGTTTTTCAATGGTGTAATGGTTTAACATAGAAAACTTACCGTTGGCTCTCGATTCTAATCTATCACTCCGATTTGCAAACGGATTTCACTGAAGCTGTAACTTTCATCCCAGAACATAGTTTAGGGGCCATTACCTCTTCAACTATAGTCATTTTTCTTTCGATTGCAAACGTAACCAGTTTTTCAATGGTGTAATGGTTTAACATAGAAAACTTAAAGTTGGCTCTCGATTCTAATCTATCACTCCGATTTGCAAACGGATTTCACTGAAGCTGTAAATTGCATCCCAGAACATAGTTTAGGGGCCATTACCTCTTCAACTACAGTCATTTTTCGTTCGATTGCAAGCGTACCCAGTTTTTCAATGGTGTAATGGTTTAACATAGAAAAATTACCGTTGGCTCTAGATTCTAATCTATCACTCCGATTTGCAAACGGATTTCACTGAAGCTGTAACTTTCATCCCAGAACATAGTTTAGGGGCCATTACCTCTTCAACTATAGTCATTTTTCTTTCGATTGCAAACGTACCCAGTTTTTCAATGGTGTAATGGTTTAACATAGAAAACGTACCGTTGGCTCTCGATTCTAATCTATCACTCCGATTTGCAAACGGATTTCACTGAAGCTGTAACTTTCATCCCAGAACATAGGGATGAAAGTTACAGCTCTTCAACTATAGTCATTTTTCTTTCGATTGCAAACGTAACCAGTTTTTCAATGGTGTAATGGTTTAACATAGAAAACTTACCGTTGGCTCTCGATTCTAATCTATCACTCCGATTTGCAAACAGATTTCACTGAAGCTGTAACTTTCATCCCAGAACATAGTTTAGGGGCCATTACCTCTTCAACTATAGTCATTTTTCTTTCGATTGCAAACGTAACCAGTTTTTCAATGGTGTAATGGTTTAACATAGAAAAATTACCGTTCTCTCTCGATTCTAATCTATCACTCCGATTTGCAAACGGATTTCACCGAAGCTGTAAATTGCATCCCAGAACATAGTTTAGGGGCCATTACCTCTTCAACTATAGTCATTTTTCTTTCGATTGCAAACGTACCCAGTTTTTCAATGGTGTAATGGTTTAACATAGAAAACTTACCGTTGGCTCTAGTTTCTAATCTATCACTCCGATTTGCAAACGGATTTCACTGAAGCTGTAAATTGCATCCCAGAACATAGTTTAGGGGCCATTACCTCTTCAACTATAGTCATTAATGGTTTAACATAGAAAACTTACCGTTGGCTCTAGATTCTAATCTATCACTCCGATTTGCAAACGGATTTCACTGAAGCTGTAAATTGCATCCCAGAACATAGTTTAGGGGCCATTACCTCTTCAACTATAGTCATTTTTCTTTCGATTGCAAACGTACCCAGTTTTTCAATGGTGTAATGGTTTAACATAGAAAACTTACCGTTGGCTCTAGATTCTAATCTATCACTCCGATTTGCAAACGGATTTCACTGAAGCTGTAAATTGCATCCCAGAACATAGTTTAGGGGCCATTACCTCTTCAACTATAGTCATTTTTCTTTCGATTGCAAACGTAACCAGTTTTTCAATGGTGTAATGGTTTAACATAGAAAACTTACCGTTGGCTCTAGATTCTAATCTATCACTCCGATTTGCAAACGTTTTTCACTGAAGCTGTAACTTTCATCCCAGTACATAGTTTAGGGGCCATTACCTCTTCAACTATTGTCATTTTTCTTTCGATTGCAAACGTACCCAGTTTTTCAATGGTGTAATGGTTTAACATAGAAAACTTACCGTTGGCTCTCGATTCTAATCTATCACTCCGATTTGCAAACGGATTTCACTGAAGCTGTAACTTTCATCCCAGAACATAGTTTAGGGGCCATTACCTCTTCAACTATAGTCATTTTTCTTTCGATTGCAAACGTAACCAGTTTTTCAATGGTGTAATGGTTTAACATAGAAAACGTACCGTTGGCTCTCGATTCTAATCTATCACTCCGATTTGCAAACGGATTTCACTGAAGCTGTAACTTTCATCCCAGAACATAGGGATGAAAGTTACAGCTCTTCAACTATAGTCATTTTTCTTTCGATTGCAAACGTAACCAGTTTTTCAATGGTGTAATGGTTTAACATAGAAAACTTACCGTTGGCTCTCGATTCTAATCTATCACTCCGATTTGCAAACAGATTTCACTGAAGCTGTAACTTTCATCCCAGAACATAGTTTAGGGGCCATTACCTCTTCAACTATAGTCATTTTTCTTTCGATTGCAAACGTAACCAGTTTTTCAATGGTGTAATGATTTAACATAGAAAAATTACCGTTCTCTCTCGATTCTAATCTATCACTCCGATTTGCAAACGGATTTCACGGAAGCTGTAAATTGCATCCCAGAACATAGTTTAGGGGCCATTACCTCTTCAACTATAGTCATTTTTCTTTCGATTGCAAACGTACCCAGTTTTTCAATGGTGTAATGGTTTAACATAGAATACTTACCGTTGGCTCTAGATTCTAATGTATCACTCCAATTTGCAAACGGATTTCACTAAAGCTGTAAATTGCATCCTAGAACATAGTTTAGGGGCCATTACCTCTTCAACTATAGTCATTTTTCTTTCGATTGCAAACGTACCCAGTTTTTCAATGGTGTAATGGTTTAACATAGAAAACTTACAGTTGGCTCTAGATTCTAATCTATCACTCCGATTTGCAAACAGATTTCACTGAAGCTGTAACTTTCATCCCAGAACATAGTTTTGGGGCCATTACCTCTTCAACTATAGTCATTTTTGTTTTGATTGCAAACGTAACCAGTTTTTCAATGGTGTAATGGTTTAACATAGAAAACTTACCGTTGGCTCTAGATTCTAATCTATCACTCCGATTTGCAAACGTTTTTCACTGAAGCTGTAACTTTCATCCCAGTACATAGTTTAGGGGCCATTACCTCTTCAACTATTGTCATTTTTCTTTCGATTGCAAACGTACCCAGTTTTTCAATGGTGTAATGGTTTAACATAGAAAACTTACCGTTGGCTCTCGATTCTAATCTATCACTCCGATTTGCAAACGGATTTCACTGAAGCTGTAACTTTCATCCCAGAACATAGTTTAGGGGCCATTACCTCTTCAACTATAGTCATTTTTCTTTCGATTGCAAACGTAACCAGTTTTTCAATGGTGTAATGGTTTAACATAGAAAACGTACCGTTGGCTCTCGATTCTAATCTATCACTCCGATTTGCAAACGGATTTCACTGAAGCTGTAACTTTCATCCCAGAACATAGGGATGAAAGTTACAGCTCTTCAACTATAGTCATTTTTCTTTCGATTGCAAACGTAACCAGTTTTTCAATGGTGTAATGGTTTAACATAGAAAACTTACCGTTGGCTCTCGATTCTAATCTATCACTCCGATTTGCAAACAGATTTCACTGAAGCTGTAACTTTCATCCCAGAACATAGTTTAGGGGCCATTACCTCTTCAACTATAGTCATTTTTCTTTCGATTGCAAACGTAACCAGTTTTTCAATGGTGTAATGATTTAACATAGAAAAATTACCGTTCTCTCTCGATTCTAATCTATCACTCCGATTTGCAAACGGATTTCACGGAAGCTGTAAATTGCATCCCAGAACATAGTTTAGGGGCCATTACCTCTTCAACTATAGTCATTTTTCTTTCGATTGCAAACGTACCCAGTTTTTCAATGGTGTAATGGTTTAACATAGAATACTTACCGTTGGCTCTAGATTCTAATGTATCACTCCAATTTGCAAACGGATTTCACTAAAGCTGTAAATTGCATCCTAGAACATAGTTTAGGGGCCATTACCTCTTCAACTATAGTCATTTTTCTTTCGATTGCAAACGTACCCAGTTTTTCAATGGTGTAATGGTTTAACATAGAAAACTTACAGTTGGCTCTAGATTCTAATCTATCACTCCGATTTGCAAACAGATTTCACTGAAGCTGTAACTTTCATCCCAGAACATAGTTTTGGGGCCATTACCTCTTCAACTATAGTCATTTTTGTTTTGATTGCAAACGTAACCAGTTTTTCAATGGTGTAATGGTTTAACATAGAAAACTTACCGTTGGCTCTAGATTCTAATCTATCACTCCGATTTGCAAACGGATTTCACTGAAGCTGTAAATTGCATCCCAGAACATAGTTTAGGGGCCATTACCTCTTCAACTATAGTCATTTTTCTTTCGATTGCAAACGTACCCAGTTTTTCAATGGTGTAATGGTTTAACATAGAAAAGTTACCGTTGGCTCTAGATTCTAATCTATCACTCCGATTTGCAAACGGATTTCACTGAAGCTGTAACTTTCATCCCAGAACATAGTTTAGGGGCCATTACCTCTTCAACTATTGTCATTTTTCGTTCGATTGCAAACGTACCCAGTTTTTCAATGGTGTAATGGTTTAACATAGAAAAGTTACCGTTGGCTCTAGATTCTAATCTATCACTCCGATTTGCAAACGGATTTCACTGAAGCTGTAACTTTCATCCCAGAACATAGTTTAGGGGCCATTACCTCTTCAACTATAGTCATTTTTCGTTCGATTGCAAACGTAACCAGTTTTTCAATGGTGTAATGGTTTAACATAGAAAACTTACCGTTGGCTCTAGTTTCTAATCTATCACTCCGATTTGCAAACGGATTTCACGGAAGCTGTAAATTGCATCCCAGAACATAGTTTAGGGGCCATTACCTCTTCAACTATAGTCATTTTTCTTTCGATTGCAAACGTACCCAGTTTTTCAATGGTGTAATGGTTTAACATAGAAAACTTACCGTTGGCTCTAGATTCTAATGTATCACTCATTTGCAAACGGATTTCACTAAAGCTGTAAATTGCATCCTAGAACATAGTTTAGGGGCCATTAGCTCTTCAACTATAGTCATTTTTCTTTCGATTGCAAACGTACCCAGTTTTTCAATGGTGTAATGGTTTAACATAGAAAACTTACCGTTGGCTCTCGATTCTAATCTATCACTCCGATTTGCAAACAGATTTCACTGAAGCTGTAACGTTCATCCCAGAACATAGTTTAGGGGCCATTACCTCTTCAACTATAGTCATTTTTGTTTCGATTGCAAACGTAACCAGTTTTTCAATGGTGTAATGGTTTAACATAGAAAACTTACCGTTGGCTCTAGATTCTAATCTATCACTCCGATTTGCAAACGGATTTCACTGAAGCTGTAAATTGCATCCCAGAACATAGTTTAGGGGCCATTACCTCTTCAACTATAGTCATTAATGGTTTAACATAGAAAACTTACCGTTGGCTCTAGATTCTAATCTATCACTCCGATTTGCAAACGGATTTCACTGAAGCTGTAAATTGCATCCCAGAAGATAGTTTAGGGGCCATTACCTCTTCAACTATAGTCATTTTTCTTTCGATTGCAAACGTACCCAGTTTTTCAATGGTGTAATGGTTTAACATAGAAAACTTACCGTTGGCTCTAGATTCTAATCTATCACTCCGATTTGCAAACGGATTTCACTGAAGCTGTAAATTGCATCCCAGAACATAGTTTAGGGGCCATTACCTCTTCAACTATAGTCATTTTTCTTTCGATTGCAAACGTAACCAGTTTTTCAATGGTGTAATGGTTTAACATAGAAAACTTACCGTTGGCTCTAGATTCTAATCTATCTCTCCGATTTGCAAACGTTTTTCACTGAAGCTGTAACTTTCATCCCAGTACATAGTTTAGGGGCCATTACCTCTTCAACTATTGTCATTTTTCTTTCGATTGCAAACGTACCCAGTTTTTCAATGGTGTAATGGTTTAACATAGAAAACTTACCGTTGGCTCTCGATTCTAATCTATCACTCCGATTTGCAAACGGATTTCACTGAAGCTGTAACTTTCATCCCAGAACATAGTTTAGGGGCCATTACCTCTTCAACTATAGTCATTTTTCTTTCGATTGCAAACGTAACCAGTTTTTCAATGGTGTAATGGTTTAACATAGAAAACTTAAAGTTGGCTCTCGATTCTAATCTATCACTCCGATTTGCAAACGGATTTCACTGAAGCTGTAAATTGCATCCCAGAACATAGTTTAGGGGCCATTACCTCTTCAACTACAGTCATTTTTCGTTCGATTGCAAGCGTACCCAGTTTTTCAATGGTGTAATGGTTTAACATAGAAAAATTACCGTTGGCTCTAGATTCTAATCTATCACTCCGATTTGCAAACGGATTTTACTGAAGCTGTAACTTTCATCCCAGAACATAGTTTAGGGGCCATTACCTCTTCAACTATAGTCATTTTTCTTTCGATTGCAAACGTACCCAGTTTTTCAATGGTGTAATGGTTTAACATAGAAAACGTACCGTTGGCTCTCGATTCTAATCTATCACTCCGATTTGCAAACGGATTTCACTGAAGCTGTAACTTTCATCCCAGAACATAGGGATGAAAGTTACAGCTCTTCAACTATAGTCATTTTTCTTTCGATTGCAAACGTAACCAGTTTTTCAATGGTGTAATGGTTTAACATAGAAAACTTACCGTTGGCTCTCGATTCTAATCTATCACTCCGATTTGCAAACAGATTTCACTGAAGCTGTAACTTTCATCCCAGAACATAGTTTAGGGGCCATTACCTCTTCAACTATAGTCATTTTTCTTTCGATTGCAAACGTAACCAGTTTTTCAATGGTGTAATGGTTTAACATAGAAAAATTACCGTTCTCTCTCGATTCTAATCTATCACTCCGATTTGCAAACGGATTTCACGGAAGCTGTAAATTGCATCCCAGAACATAGTTTAGGGGCCATTACCTCTTCAACTATAGTCATTTTTCTTTCGATTGCAAACGTACCCAGTTTTTCAATGGTGTAATGGTTTAACATAGAAAACGTACCGTTGGCTCTCGATTCTAATCTATCACTCCGATTTGCAAACGGATTTCACTGAAGCTGTAACTTTCATCCCAGAACATAGGGATGAAAGTTACAGCTCTTCAACTATAGTCATTTTTCTTTCGATTGCAAACGTAACCAGTTTTTCAATGGTGTAATGGTTTAACATAGAAAACTTACCGTTGGCTCTCGATTCTAATCTATCACTCCGATTTGCAAACAGATTTCACTGAAGCTGTAACTTTCATCCCAGAACATAGTTTAGGGGCCATTACCTCTTCAACTATAGTCATGTTTCTTTCGATTGCAAACGTAACCAGTTTTTCAATGGTGTAATGGTTTAACATAGAAAAATTACCGTTCTCTCTCGATTCTAATCTATCACTCCGATTTGCAAACGGATTTCACGGAAGCTGTAATTTGCATCCCAGAACATAGTTTAGGGGCCATTACCTCTTCAACTATAGTCATTTTTCTTTCGATTGCAAACGTACCCAGTTTTTCAATGGTGTAATGGTTTAACATAGAATACTTACCGTTGGCTCTAGATTCTAATGTATCACTCCAATTTGCAAACGGATTTCACTAAAGCTGTAAATTGCATCCTAGAACATAGTTTAGGGGCCATTACCTCTTCAACTATAGTCATTTTTCTTTCGATTGCAAACGTACCCAGTTTTTCAATGGTGTAATGGTTTAACATAGAAAACTTACAGTTGGCTCTAGATTCTAATCTATCACTCCGATTTGCAAACAGATTTCACTGAAGCTGTAACTTTCATCCCAGAACATAGTTTAGGGGCCATTACCTCTTCAACTATAGTCATTTTTGTTTTGATTGCAAACGTAACCAGTTTTTCAATGGTGTAATGGTTTAACATAGAAAACTTACCGTTGGCTCTAGATTCTAATCTATCACTCCGATTTGCAAACGGATTTCACTGAAGCTGTAAATTGCATCCCAGAACATAGTTTAGGGGCCATTACCTCTTCAACTATAGTCATTTTTCTTTCGATTGCAAACGTACCCAGTTTTTCAATGGTGTAATGGTTTAACATAGAAAAGTTACCGTTGGCTCTAGATTCTAATCTATCACTCCGATTTGCAAACGGATTTCACTGAAGCTGTAACTTTCATCCCAGAACATAGTTTAGGGGCCATTACCTCTTCAACTATTGTCATTTTTCGTTCGATTGCAAACGTACCCAGTTTTTCAATGGTGTAATGGTTTAACATAGAAAAGTTACCGTTGGCTCTAGATTCTAATCTATCACTCCGATTTGCAAACGGATTTCACTGAAGCTGTAACTTTCATCCCAGAACATAGTTTAGGGGCCATTACCTCTTCAACTATAGTCATTTTTCATTCGATTGCAAACGTAACCAGTTTTTCAATGGTGTAATGGTTTAACATAGAAAACTTACCGTTGGCTCTAGTTTCTAATCTATCACTCCGATTTGCAAACGGATTTCACGGAAGCTGTAAATTGCATCCCAGAACATAGTTTAGGGGCCATTACCTCTTCAACTATAGTCATTTTTCTTTCGATTGCAAACGTACCCAGTTTTTCAATGGTGTAATGGTTTAACATAGAAAACTTACCGTTGGCTCTAGATTCTAATGTATCACTCATTTGCAAACGGATTTCGCTAAAGCTGTAAATTGCATCCTAGAACATAGTTTAGGGGCCATTACCTCTTCAACTATAGTCATTTTTCTTTCGATTGCAAACGTACCCAGTTTTTCAATGGTGTAATGGTTTAACATAGAAAACTTACCGTTGGCTCTCGATTCTAATCTATCACTCCGATTTGCAAACAGATTTCACTGAAGCTGTAACGTTCATCCCAGAACATAGTTTAGGGGCCATTACCTCTTCAACTATAGTCATTTTTCTTTCGATTGCAAACGTAACCAGTTTTTCAATGGTGTAATGGTTTAACATAGAAAACTTACCGTTGGCTCTAGATTCTAATCTATCACTCCGATTTGCAAACGGATTTCACTGAAGCTGTAAATTGCATCCCAGAACATAGTTTAGGGGCCATTACCTCTTCAACTATAGTCATTTTTCTTTCGATTGCAAACGTAACCAGTTTTTCAATGGTGTAATGGTTTAACATAGAAAACTTACCGTTGGCTCTAGATTCTAATCTATCACTCCGATTTGCAAACGTTTTTCACTGAAGCTGTAACTTTCATCCCAGTACATAGTTTAGGGGCCATTACCTCTTCAACTATTGTCATTTTTCTTTCGATTGCAAACGTACCCAGTTTTTCAATGGTGTAATGGTTTAACATAGAAAACTTACCGTTGGCTCTCGATTCTAATCTATCACTCCGATTTGCAAACGGATTTCACTGAAGCTGTAACTTTCATCCCAGAACATAGTTTAGGGGCCATTACCTCTTCAACTATAGTCATTTTTCTTTCGATTGTAAACGTAACCAGTTTTTCAATGGTGTAATGGTTTAACATAGAAAACTTAAAGTTGGCTCTCGATTCTAATCTATCACTCCGATTTGCAAACGGATTTCACTGAAGCTGTAAATTGCATCCCAGAACATAGTTTAGGGGCCATTACCTCTTCAACTACAGTCATTTTTCGTTCGATTGCAAGCGTACC
Source organism: Hyperolius riggenbachi (assembly GCF_040937935.1). Taxonomy (NCBI): domain Eukaryota; kingdom Metazoa; phylum Chordata; class Amphibia; order Anura; family Hyperoliidae; genus Hyperolius; species Hyperolius riggenbachi. The sequence goes on along the minus strand of NC_090647.1, from coordinate 390,607,881 downwards.
CAGTTTTTCAATGGTGTAATGGTTTAACATAGAAAAATTACCGTTGGCTCTAGATTCCAATCTATCACTCCGATTTGCAAACGGATTTCACTGAAGCTGTAACTTTCATCCCAGAACATAGTTTAGGGGCCATTACCTCTTCAACTACAGTCATTTTTCGTTCGATTGCAAACGTACCCAGTTTTTCAATGGTGTAATGGTTTAACATAGAAAACGTACCGTTGGCTCTCGATTCTAATCTATCACTCCGATTTGCAAACGGATTTCACTGAAGCTGTAACTTTCATCCCAGAACATAGGGATGAAAGTTACAGCTCTTCAACTATAGTCATTTTTCTTTCGATTGCAAACGTAACCAGTTTTTCAATGGTGTAATGGTTTAACATAGAAAACTTACCGTTGGCTCTCGATTCTAATCTATCACTCCGATTTGCAAACAGATTTCACTGAAGCTGTAACTTTCATCCCAGAACATAGTTTAGGGGCCATTACCTCTTCAACTATAGTCATTTTTCTTTCGATTGCAAACGTAACCAGTTTTTCAATGGTGTAATGGTTTAACATAGAAAAATTACCGTTCTCTCTCGATTCTAATCTATCACTCCGATTTGCAAACGGATTTCACGGAAGCTGTAAATTGCATCTCAGAACATAGTTTAGGGGCCATTACCTCTTCAACTATAGTCATTTTTCTTTCGATTGCAAACGTAACCAGTTTTTCAATGGTGTAATGGTTTAACATAGAAAACTTACCGTTGGCTCTCGATTCTAATCTATCACTCCGATTTGCAAATGGATTTCACTGAAGCTGTAACTTTCATCCCAGAACATAGTTTAGGGGCCATTACTTCTTCAACTATAGTCATTTTTCTTTCGATTGCAAACGTAACCAGTTTTTCAATGGTGTAATGGTTTAACATAGAAAACTTACCGTTGGCTCTCAATTCTAATCTATCACTCCGATTTGCAAACGGATTTCACTGAAGCTGTAACTTTCATCCCAGAACATAGTTTAGGGGCCATTACCTCTTCAACTATAGTCATTTTTCTTTCGATTGCAAACGTACCCAGTTTTTCAATGGTGTAATGGTTTAACATAGAAAACTTACCGTTGGCTCTCGATTCTAATCTATCACTCCGATTTGCAAACGGATTTCACTGAAGCTGTAACTTTCATTCCAGAACATAGTTTACGGGCCATTACCTCTTCAACTATAGTCATTTTTCTTTCTATTGCAAACGTAACCAGTTTTTCAATGGTGTAATGGTTTAACATAGAAAACTTACCGTTGGCTCTCGATTCTAATCTATCACTCCGATTTGCAAACGGATTTCACTGAAGCTGTAACTTTCATCCCAGAACATAGTTTAGGGGCCATTACCTCTTCAACAATAGTCATTTTTCGTTCGATTGCAAACGTACCCAGTTTTTCAATGGTCTAATGGTTTAACATAGAAAAGTTACCGTTGGCTCTAGATTCTAATCTATCACTCCGATTTGCAAACGGATTTCACTGAAGCTGTAACTTTCATCCCAGAACATAGTTTAGGGGCCATTACCTCTTCAACTATAGTCATTTTTCTTTCGATTGCAAACGTACCCAGTTTTTCAATGGTGTAATGGTTTAACATAGAAAACGTACCGTTGGCTCTCGATTCTAATCTATCACTCCGATTTGCAAACGGATTTCACTGAAGCTGTAACTTTCATCCCAGAACATAGGGATGAAAGTTACAGCTCTTCAACTATAGTCATTTTTCTTTCGATTGCAAACGTAACCAGTTTTTCAATGGTGTAATGGTTTAACATAGAAAACTTACCGTTGGCTCTCGATTCTAATCTATCACTCCGATTTGCAAACGGATTTCACTGAAGCTGTAACTTTCATCCCAGAACATAGTTTAGGGGCCATTACCTCTTTAACTATAGTCATTTTTCTTTCGATTGCAAACGTAACCAGTTTTTCAATGGTGTAATGGTTTAACATAGAAAACTTACCGTTGGCTCTAGATTCTAATCTATCACTTCGATTTGCAAATGGATTTCACTGAAGCTGTAAATTGCATCCCAGAACATAGTTTAGGGGCCATTACCTCTTAAACTATAGTCATTTTTCTTTCGATTGCAAACGTAACCAGTTTTTCAATGGTGTAATGGTTTAACATAGAAAACTTACCGTTGGCTCTAGATTCTAATCTATCACTCCGATTTGCAAACGGATTTCACTGAAGCTGTAAATTGCATCCCAGAACATAGTTTAGGGGCCATTACCTCTTCAACTATAGTCATTTTTCTTTCGATTGCAAACGTACCCAGTTTTTCAATGATGTAATGGTTTAACATAGAAAACTTACAGTTGGCTCTAGATTCTAATCTATCACTCCAATTTGCAAACGTGTTTCACTAAAGCTGTAAATTGCATCCTAGAACATAGTTTAGGGGCCATTACCTCTTCAACTATAGTCATTTTTCTTTCGATTGCAAACGTACCCAGTTGTTCAATGGTGTAATGGTTTAACATAGAAAACTTACCGTTGGCTCTAGATTCTAATCTATCACTCCGATCTGCAAACGGATTTCACTGAAGCTGTAAATTGCATCCCAGAACATAGTTTAGGGGCCATTACCTCTTCAACTATAGTCATTTTTCTTTCGATTGCAAACGTACCCAGTTTTTCAATGGTGTAATGGTTTAACATCGAAAACTTACCGTTGGCTCTAGTTTCTAATCTATCACTCCGATTTGCAAACAGATTTCACTGAAGCTGTAACTTTCATCCCAGAACATAGTTTAGGGGCCATTACCTCTTAAACTATAGTCATTTTTCTTTCATTGCAAACGTAACCAGTTTTTCAATGGTTTAATGGTTTAACATAGAAAACTTACCGTTGGCTCTAGATTCCAATCTATCACTCCGATTTGCAAACGGATTTCACTGAAGCTGTAACTTTTATCCCAGAACATAGTTTAGGGGCCATTACCTCTTCAACTATAGTAATTTTTCTTTCGATTGCAAACGTAACCAGTTTTTCAATGGTGTAATGGTTTAACATAGAAAACTTACCGTTGGCTCTAGTTTCTAATCTATCACTCCGATTTGCAAACGGATTTCACGGAAGCTGTAAATTGCATCCCAGAACATAGTTTAGGGGCCATTACCTCTTCAACTATAATCATTTTTCTTTCGATTGCAAACGTACCCAGTTTTTCAATGGTGTAATGGTTTAACATAGAAAACTTACCGTTGGCTCTAGATTCTAATGTATCACTCCAATTTGCAAACGGATTTCACTAAAGCTGTAAATTGCATCCTAGAACATAGTTTAGGGGCCATTACCTCTTCAACTATAGTCATTTTTCTTTCGATTGCAAACGTACCCAGTTTTTCAATGGTGTAATGGTTTAACATAGAAAACTTACCGTTGGCTCTCGATTCTAATCTATCACTCCGATTTGCAAACAGATTTCACTGAAGCTGTAACGTTCATCCCAGAACATAGTTTAGGGGCCATTACCTCTTCAACTATAGTCATTTTTGTTTCGATTGCAAACGTAACCAGTTTTTCAATGGTGTAATGGTTTAACATAGAAAACTTACCGTTGGCTCTAGATTCTAATCTATCACTCCGATTTGCAAACGGATTTCACTGAAGCTGTAAATTGCATCCCAGAACATAGTTTAGGGGCCATTACCTCTTCAACTATAGTCATTTTTGTTTCGATTGCAAACGTAACCAGTTTTTCAATGGTGTAATGGTTTAACATAGAAAACTTACCGTTGGCTCTAGATTCTAATCTATCACTCCGATTTGCAAACGGATTTCACTGAAGCTGTAAATTGCATCCCAGAACATAGTTTAGGGGCCATTACCTCTTCAACTATAGTCATTTTTCTTTCGATTGCAAACGTACCCAGTTTTTCAATGGTGTAATGGTTTAACATAGAAAACTTACCGTTGGCTCTAGATTCTAATCTATCACTCCGATTTGCAAACGGATTTCACTGAAGCTGTAAATTGCATCCCAGAACATAGTTTAGGGGCCATTACCTCTTCAACTATAGTCATTTTTCTTTCGATTGCAAACGTAACCAGTTTTTCAATGGTGTAATGGTTTAACATAGAAAAATTACCGTTGGCTCTAGATTCTAATCTATCACTCCGATTTGCAAACGGATTTCACTGAAGCTGTAACTTTCATCCCAGAACATAGTTTAGGGGCCATTACCTCTTCAACTATAGTCATTTTTCTTTCGATTGCAAACGTACCCAGTTTTTCAATGGTGTAATGGTTTAACATAGAAAACGTACCGTTGGCTCTCGATTCTAATCTATCACTCCGATTTGCAAACGGATTTCACTGAAGCTGTAACTTTCATCCCAGAACATAGGGATGAAAGTTACAGCTCTTCAACTATAGTCATTTTTCTTTCGATTGCAAATGTAACCAGTTTTTCAATGGTGTAATGGTTTAACATAGAAAACTTACCGTTGGCTCTCGATTCTAATCTATCACTCCGATTTGCAAACAGATTTCACTGAAGCTGTAACTTTCATCCCAGAACATAGTTTAGGGGCCATTACCTCTTCAACTATAGTCATTTTTCTTTCGATTGCAAACGTAACCAGTTTTTCAATGGTGTAATGGTTTAACATAGAAAAATTACCGTTCTCTCTCGATTCTAATCTATCACTCCGATTTGCAAACGGATTTCACGGAAGCTGTAAATTGCATCCCAGAACATAGTTTAGGGGCCATTACCTCTTCAACTATAGTCATTTTTCTTTCGATTGCAAACGTAACCAGTTTTTCAATGGTGTAATGGTTTAACATAGAAAACTTACCGTTGGCTCTCGATTCTAATCTATCACTCCGATTTGCAAATGGATTTCACTGAAGCTGTAACTTTCATCCCAGAACATAGTTTAGGGGCCATTACTTCTTCAACTATAGTCATTTTTCTTTCGATTGCAAACGTAACCAGTTTTTCAATGGTGTAATGGTTTAACATAGAAAACTTACCGTTGGCTCTCAATTCTAATCTATCACTCCGATTTGCAAACGGATTTCACTGAAGCTGTAACTTTCATCCCAGAACATAGTTTAGGGGCCATTACCTCTTCAACTATAGTCATTTTTCTTTCGATTGCAAACGTACCCAGTTTTTCAATGGTGTAATGGTTTAACATAGAAAACTTACCGTTGGCTCTCGATTCTAATCTATCACTCCGATTTGCAAACGGATTTCACTGAAGCTGTAACTTTCATTCCAGAACATAGTTTACGGGCCATTACCTCTTCAACTATAGTCATTTTTCTTTCTATTGCAAACGTAACCAGTTTTTCAATGGTGTAATGGTTTAACATAGAAAACTTACCGTTGGCTCTCGATTCTAATCTATCACTCCGATTTGCAAACGGATTTCACTGAAGCTGTAACTTTCATCCCAGAACATAGTTTAGGGGCCATTACCTCTTCAACAATAGTCATTTTTCGTTCGATTGCAAACGTACCCAGTTTTTCAATGGTCTAATGGTTTAACATAGAAAAGTTACCGTTGGCTCTAGATTCTAATCTATCACTCCGATTTGCAAACGGATTTCACTGAAGCTGTAACTTTCATCCCAGAACATAGTTTAGGGGCCATTACCTCTTCAACTATAGTCATTTTTCTTTCGATTGCAAACGTACCCAGTTTTTCAATGGTGTAATGGTTTAACATAGAAAACGTACCGTTGGCTCTCGATTCTAATCTATCACTCCGATTTGCAAACGGATTTCACTGAAGCTGTAACTTTCATCCCAGAACATAGGGATGAAAGTTACAGCTCTTCAACTATAGTCATTTTTCTTTCGATTGCAAACGTAACCAGTTTTTCAATGGTGTAATGGTTTAACATAGAAAACTTACCGTTGGCTCTCGATTCTAATCTATCACTCCGATTTGCAAACGGATTTCACTGAAGCTGTAACTTTCATCCCAGAACATAGTTTAGGGGCCATTACCTCTTTAACTATAGTCATTTTTCTTTCGATTGCAATCGTAACCAGTTTTTCAATGGTGTAATGGTTTAACATAGAAAACTTACCGTTGGCTCTAGATTCTAATCTATCACTTCGATTTGCAAATGGATTTCACTGAAGCTGTAAATTGCATCCCAGAACATAGTTTAGGGGCCATTACCTCTTAAACTATAGTCATTTTTCTTTCGATTGCAAACGTAACCAGTTTTTCAATGGTGTAATGGTTTAACATAGAAAACTTACCGTTGGCTCTAGATTCTAATCTATCACTCCGATTTGCAAACGGATTTCACTGAAGCTGTAAATTGCATCCCAGAACATAGTTTAGGGGCCATTACCTCTTCAACTATAGTCATTTTTCTTTCGATTGCAAACGTACCCAGTTTTTCAATGATGTAATGGTTTAACATAGAAAACTTACAGTTGGCTCTAGATTCTAATCTATCACTCCAATTTGCAAACGTGTTTCACTAAAGCTGTAAATTGCATCCTAGAACATAGTTTAGGGGCCATTACCTCTTCAACTATAGTCATTTTTCTTTCGATTGCAAACGTACCCAGTTGTTCAATGGTGTAATGGTTTAACATAGAAAACTTACCGTTGGCTCTAGATTCTAATCTATCACTCCGATCTGCAAATGGATTTCACTGAAGCTGTAAATTGCATCCCAGAACATAGTTTAGGGGCCATTACCTCTTCAACTATAGTCATTTTTCTTTCGATTGCAAACGTACCCAGTTTTTCAATGGTGTAATGGTTTAACATCGAAAACTTACCGTTGGCTCTAGTTTCTAATCTATCACTCCGATTTGCAAACAGATTTCACTGAAGCTGTAACTTTCATCCCAGAACATAGTTTAGGGGCCATTACCTCTTAAACTATAGTCATTTTTCTTTCATTGCAAACGTAACCAGTTTTTCAATGGTTTAATGGTTTAACATAGAAAACTTACCGTTGGCTCTAGATTCCAATCTATCACTCCGATTTGCAAACGGATTTCACTGAAGCTGTAACTTTTATCCCAGAACATAGTTTAGGGGCCATTACCTCTTCAACTATAGTAATTTTTCTTTCGATTGCAAACGTAACCAGTTTTTCAATGGTGTAATGGTTTAACATAGAAAACTTACCGTTGGCTCTAGTTTCTAATCTATCACTCCGATTTGCAAACGGATTTCACGGAAGCTGTAAATTGCATCCCAGAACATAGTTTAGGGGCCATTACCTCTTCAACTATAATCATTTTTCTTTCGATTGCAAACGTACCCAGTTTTTCAATGGTGTAATGGTTTAACATAGAAAACTTACCGTTGGCTCTAGATTCTAATGTATCACTCCAATTTGCAAACGGATTTCACTAAAGCTGTAAATTGCATCCTAGAACATAGTTTAGGGGCCATTACCTCTTCAACTATAGTCATTTTTCTTTCGATTGCAAACGTACCCAGTTTTTCAATGGTGTAATGGTTTAACATAGAAAACTTACCGTTGGCTCTCGATTCTAATCTATCACTCCGATTTGCAAACAGATTTCACTGAAGCTGTAACGTTCATCCCAGAACATAGTTTAGGGGCCATTACCTCTTCAACTATAGTCATTTTTGTTTCGATTGCAAACGTAACCAGTTTTTCAATGGTGTAATGGTTTAACATAGAAAACTTACCGTTGGCTCTAGATTCTAATCTATCACTCCGATTTGCAAACGGATTTCACTGAAGCTGTAAATTGCATCCCAGAACATAGTTTAGGGGCCATTACCTCTTCAACTATAGTCATTTTTGTTTCGATTGCAAACGTAACCAGTTTTTCAATGGTGTAATGGTTTAACATAGAAAACTTACCGTTGGCTCTAGATTGTAATCTATCACTCCGATTTGCAAACGGATTTCACTGAAGCTGTAAATTGCATCCCAGAACATAGTTTAGGGGCCATTACCTCTTCAACTATAGTCATTTTTCTTTCGATTGCAAACGTACCCAGTTTTTCAATGGTGTAATGGTTTAACATAGAAAACTTACCGTTGGCTCTAGATTCTAATCTATCACTCCGATTTGCAAACGGATTTCACTGAAGCTGTAAATTGCATCCCAGAACATAGTTTAGGGGCCATTACCTCTTCAACTATAGTCATTTTTCTTTCGATTGCAAACGTAACCAGTTTTTCAATGGTGTAATGGTTTAACATAGAAAACTTACCGTTGGCTCTAGATTCTAATCTATCACTCCGATTTGCAAACGTTTTTCACTGAAGCTGTAACTTTCATCCCAGTACATAGTTTAGGGGCCATTACCTCTTCAACTATTGTCATTTTTCTTTCGATTGCAAACGTACCCAGTTTTTCAATGGTGTAATGGTTTAACATAGAAAACTTACCGTTGGCTCTCGATTCTAATCTATCACTCCGATTTGCAAACGGATTTCACTGAAGCTGTAACTTTCATCCCAGAACATAGTTTAGGGGCCATTACCTCTTCAACTATAGTCATTTTTCTTTCGATTGCAAACGTAACCAGTTTTTCAATGGTGTAATGGTTTAACATAGAAAACTTAAAGTTGGCTCTCGATTCTAATCTATCACTCCGATTTGCAAACGGATTTCACTGAAGCTGTAAATTGCATCCCAGAACATAGTTTAGGGGCCATTACCTCTTCAACTACAGTCATTTTTCGTTCGATTGCAAGCGTACCCAGTTTTTCAATGGTGTAATGGTTTAACATAGAAAAATTACCGTTGGCTCTAGATTCTAATCTATCACTCCGATTTGCAAACGGATTTCACTGAAGCTGTAACTTTCATCCCAGAACATAGTTTAGGGGCCATTACCTCTTCAACTATAGTCATTTTTCTTTCGATTGCAAACGTACCCAGTTTTTCAATGGTGTAATGGTTTAACATAGAAAACGTACCGTTGGCTCTCGATTCTAATCTATCACTCCGATTTGCAAACGGATTTCACTGAAGCTGTAACTTTCATCCCAGAACATAGGGATGAAAGTTACAGCTCTTCAACTATAGTCATTTTTCTTTTGATTGCAAACGTAACCAGTTTTTCAATGGTGTAATGGTTTAACATAGAAAACTTACCGTTGGCTCTCGATTCTAATCTATCACTCCGATTTGCAAACAGATTTCACTGAAGCTGTAACTTTCATCCCAGAACATAGTTTAGGGGCCATTACCTCTTCAACTATAGTCATTTTTCTTTCGATTGCAAACGTAACCAGTTTTTCAATGGTGTAATGGTTTAACATAGAAAAATTACCGTTCTCTCTCGATTCTAATCTATCACTCCGATTTGCAAACGGATTTCACGGAAGCTGTAAATTGCATCCCAGAACATAGTTTAGGGGCCATTACCTCTTCAACTATAGTCATTTTTCTTTCGATTGCAAACGTAACCAGTTTTTCAATGGTGTAATGGTTTAACATAGAAAACTTACCGTTGGCTCTCGATTCTAATCTATCACTCCGATTTGCAAATGGATTTCACTGAAGCTGTAACTTTCATCCCAGAACATAGTTTAGGGGCCATTACTTCTTCAACTATAGTCATTTTTCTTTTGATTGCAAACGTAACCAGTTTTTCTATGGTGTAATGGTTTAACATAGAAAACTTACCGTTGGCTCTCAATTCTAATCTATCACTCCGATTTGCAAACGGATTTCACTGAAGCTGTAACTTTCATCCCAGAACATAGTTTAGGGGCCATTACCTCTTCAACTATAGTCATTTTTCTTTCGATTGCAAACGTACCCAGTTTTTCAATGGTGTAATGGTTTAACATAGAAAACTTACCGTTGGCTCTCGATTCTAATCTATCACTCCGATTTGCAAACGGATTTCACTGAAGCTGTAACTTTCATTCCAGAACATAGTTTACGGGCCATTACCTCTTCAACTATAGTCATTTTTCTTTCTATTGCAAACGTAACCAGTTTTTCAATGGTGTAATGGTTTAACATAGAAAACTTACCGTTGGCTCTCGATTCTAATCTATCACTCCGATTTGCAAACGGATTTCACTGAAGCTGTAACTTTCATCCCAGAACATAGTTTAGGGGCCATTACCTCTTCAACAATAGTCATTTTTCGTTCGATTGCAAACGTACCCAGTTTTTCAATGGTCTAATGGTTTAACATAGAAAAGTTACCGTTGGCTCTAGATTCTAATCTATCACTCCGATTTGCAAACGGATTTCACTGAAGCTGTAACTTTCATCCCAGAACATAGTTTAGGGGCCATTACCTCTTCAACTATAGTCATTTTTCTTTCGATTGCAAACGTACCCAGTTTTTCAATGGTGTAATGGTTTAACATAGAAAACGTACCGTTGGCTCTCGATTCTAATCTATCACTCCGATTTGCAAACGGATTTCACTGAAGCTGTAACTTTCATCCCAGAACATAGGGATGAAAGTTACAGCTCTTCAACTATAGTCATTTTTCTTTCGATTGCAAACGTAACCAGTTTTTCAATGGTGTAATGGTTTAACATAGAAAACTTACCGTTGGCTCTCGATTCTAATCTATCACTCCGATTTGCAAACGGATTTCACTGAAGCTGTAACTTTCATCCCAGAACATAGTTTAGGGGCCATTACCTCTTTAACTATAGTCATTTTTCTTTCGATTGCAAACGTAACCAGTTTTTCAATGGTGTAATGGTTTAACATAGAAAACTTACCGTTGGCTCTAGATTCTAATCTATCACTTTGATTTGCAAATGGATTTCACTGAAGCTGTAAATTGCATCCCAGAACATAGTTTAGGGGCCATTACCTCTTCAACTATAGTCATTTTTCTTTCGATTGCAAACGTAACCAGTTTTTCAATGGTGTAATGGTTTAACATAGAAAACTTACCGTTGGCTCTAGATTCTAATCTATCACTCCGATTTGCAAACGGATTTCACTGAAGCTGTAAATTGCATCCCAGAACATAGTTTAGGGGCCATTACCTCTTCAACTATAGTCATTTTTCTTTCGATTGCAAACGTACCCAGTTTTTCAATGATGTAATGGTTTAACATAGAAAACTTACAGTTGGCTCTAGATTCTAATCTATCACTCCAATTTGCAAACGTGTTTCACTAAAGCAGTAAATTGCATCCTAGAACATAGTTTAGGGGCCATTACCTCTTCAACTATAGTCATTTTTCTTTCGATTGCAAACGTACCCAGTTGTTCAATGGTGTAATGGTTTAACATAGAAAACTTACCGTTGGCTCTAGATTCTAATCTATCACTCCGATCTGCAAACGGATTTCACTGAAGCTGTAAATTGCATCCCAGAACATAGTTTAGGGGCCATTACCTCTTCAACTATAGTCATTTTTCTTTCGATTGCAAACGTACCCAGTTTTTCAATGGTGTAATGGTTTAACATCGAAAACTTACCGTTGGCTCTAGTTTCTAATCTATCACTCCGATTTGCAAACAGATTTCACTGAAGCTGTAACTTTCATCCCAGAACATAGTTTAGGGGCCATTACCTCTTAAACTATAGTCATTTTTCTTTCATTGCAAACGTAACCAGTTTTTCAATGGTTTAATGGTTTAACATAGAAAACTTACCGTTGGCTCTAGATTCCAATCTATCACTCCGATTTGCAAACGGATTTCACTGAAGCTGTAACTTTCATCCCAGAACATAGTTTAGGGGCCATTACCTCTTCAACTATAGTAATTTTTCTTTCGATTGCAAACGTAACCAGTTTTTCAATGGTGTAATGGTTTAACATAGAAAACTTACCGTTGGCTCTAGTTTCTAATCTATCACTCCGATTTGCAAACGGATTTCACGGAAGCTGTAAATTGCATCCCAGAACATAGTTTAGGGGCCATTACCTCTTCAACTATAGTCATTTTTCTTTCGATTGCAAACGTACCCAGTTTTTCAATGGTGTAATGGTTTAACATAGAAAACTTACCGTTGGCTCTAGATTCTAATGTATCACTCCAATTTGCAAACGGATTTCACTAAAGCTGTAAATTGCATCCTAGAACATAGTTTAGGGGCCATTACCTCTTCAACTATAGTCATTTTTCTTTCGATTGCAAACGTACCCAGTTTTTCAATGGTGTAATGGTTTAACATAGAAAACTTACCGTTGGCTCTCGATTCTAATCTATCACTCCGATTTGCAAACAGATTTCACTGAAGCTGTAACGTTCATCCCAGAACATAGTTTAGGGGCCATTACCTCTTCAACTATAGTCATTTTTGTTTCGATTGCAAACGTAACCAGTTTTTCAATGGTGTAATGGTTTAACATAGAAAACTTACCGTTGGCTCTAGATTCTAATCTATCACTCCGATTTGCAAACGGATTTCACTGAAGCTGTAAATTGCATCCCAGCACATAGTTTAGGGGCCATTACCTCTTCAACTATAGTCATTTTTCTTTCGATTGCAAACGTAACCAGTTTTTCAATGGTGTAATGGTTTAACATAGAAAACTTACCGTTGGCTCTAGATTCTAATCTATCACTCTGATTTGCAAACGGATTTCACTGAAGCTGTAAATTGCATCCCAGAACATAGTTTAGGGGCCATTACCTCTTCAACTATAGTCATTTTTCTTTCGATTGCAAACGTACCCAGTTTTTCAATGGTGTAATGGTTTAACATAGAAAACTTACCGTTGGCTCTAGATTCTAATCTATCACTCCGATTTGCAAACGGATTTCACTGAAGCTGTAAATTGCATCCCAGAACATAGTTTAGGGGCCATTACCTCTTCAACTATAGTCATTTTTCTTTCGATTGCAAACGTAACCAGTTTTTCAATGGTGTAATGGTTTAACATAGAAAACTTACCGTTGGCTCTAGATTCTAATCTATCACTCCGATTTGCAAACGTTTTTCACTGAAGCTGTAACTTTCATCCCAGTACATAGTTTAGGGGCCATTACCTCTTCAACTATTGTCATTTTTCTTTCGATTGCAAACGTACCCAGTTTTTCAATGGTGTAATGGTTTAACATAGAAAACTTACCGTTGGCTCTCGATTCTAATCTATCACTCCGATTTGCAAACGGATTTCACTGAAGCTGTAACTTTCATCCCAGAACATAGTTTAGGGGCCATTACCTCTTCAACTATAGTCATTTTTCTTTCGATTGCAAACGTAACCAGTTTTTCAATGGTGTAATGGTTTAACATAGAAAACTTGAAGTTGGCTCTCGATTCTAATCTATCACTCCGATTTGCAAACGGATTTCACTGAAGCTGTAAATTGCATCCCAGAACATAGTTTAGGGGCCATTACCTCTTCAACTACAGTCATTTTTCGTTCGATTGCAAGCGTACCCAGTTTTTCAATGGTGTAATGGTTTAACATAGAAAAATTACCGTTGGCTCTAGATTCTAATCTATCACTCCGATTTGCAAACGGATTTCACTGAAGCTGTAACTTTCATCCCAGAACATAGTTTAGGGGCCATTACCTCTTCAACAATAGTCATTTTTCTTTCGATTGCAAACGTACCTAGTTTTTCAATGGTGTAATGGTTTAACATAGAAAACGTACCGTTGGCTCTCGATTCTAATCTATCACTCCGATTTGCAAACGGATTTCACTGAAGCTGTAACTTTCATCCCAGAACATAGGGATGAAAGTTACAGCTCTTCAACTATAGTCATTTTTCTTTCGATTGCAAACGTAACCAGTTTTTCAATGGTGTAATGGTTTAACATAGAAAACTTACCGTTGGCTCTCGATTCTAATCTATCACTCCGATTTGCAAACAGATTTCACTGAAGCTGTAACTTTCATCCCAGAACATAGTTTAGGGGCCATTACCTCTTCAACTATAGTCATTTTTCTTTCGATTGCAAACGTAACCAGTTTTTCAATGGTGTAATGGTTTAACATAGAAATATTACCGTTCTCTCTCGATTCTAATCTATCACTCCGATTTGCAAACGGATTTCACGGAAGCTGTAAATTGCATCCCAGAACATAGTTTAGGGGCCATTACCTCTTCAACTATAGTCATTTTTCTTTCGATTGCAAACGTACCCAGTTTTTCAATGGTCTAATGGTTTAACATAGAATACTTACCGTTGGCTCTAGATTCTAATGTATCACTCCAATTTGCAAACAGATTTCACTAAAGCTGTAAATTGCATCCTAGAACATAGTTTAGGGGCCATTACCTCTTCAACTATAGTCATTTTTCTTTCGATTGCAAACGTACCCAGTTTTTCAATGGTGTAATGGTTTAACATAGAAAACTTACAGTTGGCTCTAGATTCTAATCTATCACTCCGATTTGCAAACAGATTTCACTGAAGCTGTAACTTTCATCCCAGAACATAGTTTAGGGGCCATTACCTCTTCAACTATAGTCATTTTTGTTTTGATTGCAAACGTAACCAGTTTTTCAATGGTGTAATGGTTTAACATAGAAAACTTACCGTTGGCTCTAGATTCTAATCTATCACTCCGATTTGCAAACGGATTTCACTGAAGCTGTAAATTGCATCCCAGAACATAGTTTAGGGGCCATTACCTCTTCAACTATAGTCATTTTTCTTTCGATTGCAAACGTACCCAGTTTTTCAATGGTGTAATGGTTTAACATAGAAAAGTTACCGTTGGCTCTAGATTCTAATCTATCACTCCGATTTGCAAACGGATTTCACTGAAGCTGTAACTTTCATCCCAGAACATAGTTTAGGGGCCATTACCTCTTCAACTATTGTCATTTTTCGTTCGATTGCAAACGTACCCAGTTTTTCAATAGTGTAATGGTTTAACATAGAAAAGTTACCGTTGGCTCTAGATTCTAATCTATCACTCCGATTTGCAAACGGATTTCACTGAAGCTGTAACTTTCATCCCAGAACATAGTTTAGGGGCCATTACCTCTTCAACTATAGTCATTTTTCGTTCGATTGCAAACGTAACCAGTTTTTCAATGGTGTAATGGTTTAACATAGAAAACTTACCGTTGGCTCTAGTTTCTAATCTATCACTCCGATTTGCAAACGGATTTCACGGAAGCTGTAAATTGCATCCCAGAACATAGTTTAGGGGCCATTACCTCTTCAACTATAGTCATTTTTCTTTCGATTGCAAACGTACCCAGTTTTTCAATGGTGTAATGGTTTAACATAGAAAACTTACCGTTGGCTCTAGATTCTAATGTATCACTCATTTGCAAACGGATTTCACTAAAGCTGTAAATTGCATCCTAGAACATAGTTTAGGGGCCATTAGCTCTTCAACTATAGTCATTTTTCTTTCGATTGCAAACGTACCCAGTTTTTCAATGGTGTAATGGTTTAACATAGAAAACTTACCGTTGGCTCTCGATTCTAATCTATCACTCCGATTTGCAAACAGATTTCACTGAAGCTGTAACGTTCATCCCAGAACATAGTTTAGGGGCCATTACCTCTTCAACTATAGTCATTTTTGTTTCGATTGCAAACGTAACCAGTTTTTCAATGGTGTAATGGTTTAACATAGAAAACTTACCGTTGGCTCTAGATTCTAATCTATCACTCCGATTTGCAAACGGATTTCACTGAAGCTGTAAATTGCATCCCAGAACATAGTTTAGGGGCCATTACCTCTTCAACTATAGTCATTAATGGTTTAACATAGAAAACTTACCGTTGGCTCTAGATTCTAATCTATCACTCCGATTTGCAAACGGATTTCACTGAAGCTGTAAATTGCATCCCAGAACATAGTTTAGGGGCCATTACCTCTTCAACTATAGTCATTTTTCTTTCGATTGCAAACGTACCCAGTTTTTCAATGGTGTAATGGTTTAACATAGAAAACTTACCGTTGGCTCTAGATTCTAATCTATCACTCCGATTTGCAAACGGATTTCACTGAAGCTGTAAATTGCATCCCAGAACATAGTTTAGGGGCCATTACCTCTTCAACTATAGTCATTTTTCTTTCGATTGCAAACGTAACCAGTTTTTCAATGGTGTAATGGTTTAACATAGAAAACTTACCGTTGGCTCTAGATTCTAATCTATCTCTCCGATTTGCAAACGTTTTTCACTGAAGCTGTAACTTTCATCCCAGTACATAGTTTAGGGGCCATTACCTCTTCAACTATTGTCATTTTTCTTTCGATTGCAAACGTACCCAGTTTTTCAATGGTGTAATGGTTTAACATAGAAAACTTACCGTTGGCTCTCGATTCTAATCTATCACTCCGATTTGCAAACGGATTTCACTGAAGCTGTAACTTTCATCCCAGAACATAGTTTAGGGGCCATTACCTCTTCAACTATAGTCATTTTTCTTTCGATTGCAAACGTAACCAGTTTTTCAATGGTGTAATGGTTTAACATAGAAAACTTAAAGTTGGCTCTCGATTCTAATCTATCACTCCGATTTGCAAACGGATTTCACTGAAGCTGTAAATTGCATCCCAGAACATAGTTTAGGGGCCATTACCTCTTCAACTACAGTCATTTTTCGTTCGATTGCAAGCGTACCCAGTTTTTCAATGGTGTAATGGTTTAACATAGAAAAATTACCGTTGGCTCTAGATTCTAATCTATCACTCCGATTTGCAAACGGATTTCACTGAAGCTGTAACTTTCATCCCAGAACATAGTTTAGGGGCCATTACCTCTTCAACTATAGTCATTTTTCTTTCGATTGCAAACGTACCCAGTTTTTCAATGGTGTAATGGTTTAACATAGAAAACGTACCGTTGGCTCTCGATTCTAATCTATCACTCCGATTTGCAAACGGATTTCACTGAAGCTGTAACTTTCATCCCAGAACATAGGGATGAAAGTTACAGCTCTTCAACTATAGTCATTTTTCTTTCGATTGCAAACGTAACCAGTTTTTCAATGGTGTAATGGTTTAACATAGAAAACTTACCGTTGGCTCTCGATTCTAATCTATCACTCCGATTTGCAAACAGATTTCACTGAAGCTGTAACTTTCATCCCAGAACATAGTTTAGGGGCCATTACCTCTTCAACTATAGTCATTTTTCTTTCGATTGCAAACGTAACCAGTTTTTCAATGGTGTAATGGTTTAACATAGAAAAATTACCGTTCTCTCTCGATTCTAATCTATCACTCCGATTTGCAAACGGATTTCACGGAAGCTGTAAATTGCATCCCAGAACATAGTTTAGGGGCCATTACCTCTTCAACTATAGTCATTTTTCTTTCGATTGCAAACGTACCCAGTTTTTCAATGGTGTAATGGTTTAACATAGAATACTTACCGTTGGCTCTAGATTCTAATGTATCACTCCAATTTGCAAACGGATTTCACTAAAGCTGTAAATTGCATCCTAGAACATAGTTTAGGGGCCATTACCTCTTCAACTATAGTCATTTTTCTTTCGATTGCAAACGTACCCAGTTTTTCAATGGTGTAATGGTTTAACATAGAAAACTTACAGTTGGCTCTAGATTCTAATCTATCACTCCGATTTGCAAACAGATTTCACTGAAGCTGTAACTTTCATCCCAGAACATAGTTTAGGGGCCATTACCTCTTCAACTATAGTCATTTTTGTTTTGATTGCAAACGTAACCAGTTTTTCAATGGTGTAATGGTTTAACATAGAAAACTTACCGTTGGCTCTAGATTCTAATCTATCACTCCGATTTGCAAACGGATTTCACTGAAGCTGTAAATTGCATCCCAGAACATAGTTTAGGGGCCATTACCTCTTCAACTATAGTCATTTTTCTTTCGATTGCAAACGTACCCAGTTTTTCAATGGTGTAATGGTTTAACATAGAAAAGTTACCGTTGGCTCTAGATTCTAATCTATCACTCCGATTTGCAAACGGATTTCACTGAAGCTGTAACTTTCATCCCAGAACATAGTTTAGGGGCCATTACCTCTTCAACTATTGTCATTTTTCGTTCGATTGCAAACGTACCCAGTTTTTCAATGGTGTAATGGTTTAACATAGAAAAGTTACCGTTGGCTCTAGATTCTAATCTATCACTCCGATTTGCAAACGGATTTCACTGAAGCTGTAACTTTCATCCCAGAACATAGTTTAGGGGCCATTACCTCTTCAACTATAGTCATTTTTCGTTCGATTGCAAACGTAACCAGTTTTTCAATGGTGTAATGGTTTAACATAGAAAACTTACCGTTGGCTCTAGTTTCTAATCTATCACTCCGATTTGCAAACGGATTTCACGGAAGCTGTAAATTGCATCCCAGAACATAGTTTAGGGGCCATTACCTCTTCAACTATAGTCATTTTTCTTTCGATTGCAAACGTACCCAGTTTTTCAATGGTGTAATGGTTTAACATAGAAAACTTACCGTTGGCTCTAGATTCTAATGTATCACTCATTTGCAAACGGATTTCACTAAAGCTGTAAATTGCATCCTAGAACATAGTTTAGGGGCCATTACCTCTTCAACTATAGTCATTTTTCTTTCGATTGCAAACGTACCCAGTTTTTCAATGGTGTAATGGTTTAACATAGAAAACTTACCGTTGGCTCTCGATTCTAATCTATCACTCCGATTTGCAAACAGATTTCACTGAAGCTGTAACGTTCATCCCAGAACATAGTTTAGGGGCCATTACCTCTTCAACTATAGTCATTTTTGTTTCGATTGCAAACGTAACCAGTTTTTCAATGGTGTAATGGTTTAACATAGAAAACTTACCGTTGGCTCTAGATTCTAATCTATCACTCCGATTTGCAAACGGATTTCACTGAAGCTGTAAATTGCATCCCAGAACATAGTTTAGGGGCCATTACCTCTTCAACTATAGTCATTAATGGTTTAACATAGAAAACTTACCGTTGGCTCTAGATTCTAATCTATCACTCCGATTTGCAAACGGATTTCACTGAAGCTGTAAATTGCATCCCAGAACATAGTTTAGGGGCCATTACCTCTTCAACTATAGTCATTTTTCTTTCGATTGCAAACGTACCCAGTTTTTCAATGGTGTAATGGTTTAACATAGAAAACTTACCGTTGGCTCTAGATTCTAATCTATCACTCCGATTTGCAAACGGATTTCACTGAAGCTGTAAATTGCATCCCAGAACATAGTTTAGGGGCCATTACCTCTTCAACTATAGTCATTTTTCTTTCGATTGCAAACGTAACCAGTTTTTCAATGGTGTAATGGTTTAACATAGAAAACTTACCGTTGGCTCTAGATTCTAATCTATCACTCCGATTTGCAAACGTTTTTCACTGAAGCTGTAACTTTCATCCCAGTACATAGTTTAGGGGCCATTACCTCTTCAACTATTGTCATTTTTCTTTCGATTGCAAACGTACCCAGTTTTTCAATGGTGTAATGGTTTAACATAGAAAACTTACCGTTGGCTCTCGATTCTAATCTATCACTCCGATTTGCAAACGGATTTCACTGAAGCTGTAACTTTCATCCCAGAACATAGTTTAGGGGCCATTACCTCTTCAACTATAGTCATTTTTCTTTCGATTGCAAACGTAACCAGTTTTTCAATGGTGTAATGGTTTAACATAGAAAACTTAAAGTTGGCTCTCGATTCTAATCTATCACTCCGATTTGCAAACGGATTTCACTGAAGCTGTAAATTGCATCCCAGAACATAGTTTAGGGGCCATTACCTCTTCAACTACAGTCATTTTTCGTTCGATTGCAAGCGTACCCAGTTTTTCAATGGTGTAATGGTTTAACATAGAAAAATTACCGTTGGCTCTAGATTCTAATCTATCACTCCGATTTGCAAACGGATTTCACTGAAGCTGTAACTTTCAACCCAGAACATAGTTTAGGGGCCATTACCTCTTCAACTATAGTCATTTTTCTTTCGATTGCAAACGTACCCAGTTTTTCAATGGTGTAATGGTTTAACATAGAAAACGTACCGTTGGCTCTCGATTCTAATCTATCACTCCGATTTGCAAACGGATTTCACTGAAGCTGTAACTTTCATCCCAGAACATAGGGATGAAAGTTACAGCTCTTCAACTATAGTCATTTTTCTTTCGATTGCAAACGTAACCAGTTTTTCAATGGTGTAATGGTTTAACATAGAAAACTTACCGTTGGCTCTCGATTCTAATCTATCACTCCGATTTGCAAACAGATTTCACTGAAGCTGTAACTTTCATCCCAGAACATAGTTTAGGGGCCATTACCTCTTCAACTATAGTCATTTTTCTTTCGATTGCAAACGTAACCAGTTTTTCAATGGTGTAATGGTTTAACATAGAAAAATTACCGTTCTCTCTCGATTCTAATCTATCACTCCGATTTGCAAACGGATTTCACGGAAGCTGTAAATTGCATCCCAGAACATAGTTTAGGGGCCATTACCTCTTCAACTATAGTCATTTTTCTTTCGATTGCAAACGTAACCAGTTTTTCAATGGTGTAATGGTTTAACATAGAAAACTTACCGTTGGCTCTCGATTCTAATCTATCACTCCGATTTGCAAATGGATTTCACTGAAGCTGTAACTTTCATCCCAGAACATAGTTTAGGGGCCATTACTTCTTCAACTATAGTCATTTTTCTTTCGATTGCAAACGTAACCAGTTTTTCAATGGTGTAATGGTTTAACATAGAAAACTTACCGTTGGCTCTCAATTCTAATCTATCACTACGATTTGCAAACGGATTTCACTGAAGCTGTAACTTTCATCCCAGAACATAGTTTAGGGGCCATTACCTCTTCAACTATAGTCATTTTTCTTTCGATTGCAAACGTACCCAGTTTTTCAATGGTGTAATGGTTTAACATAGAAAACTTACCGTTGGCTCTCGATTCTAATCTATCACTCCGATTTGCAAACGGATTTCACTGAAGCTGTAACTTTCATTTCAGAACATAGTTTACGGGCCATTACCTCTTCAACTATAGTCATTTTTCTTTCTATTGCAAACGTAACCAGTTTTTCAATGGTGTAATGGTTTAACATAGAAAACTTACCGTTGGCTCTCGATTCTAATCTATCACTCCGATTTGCAAACGGATTTCACTGAAGCTGTAACTTTCATCCCAGAACATAGTTTAAGGGCCATTACCTCTTCAACAATAGTCATTTTTTGTTCGATTGCAAACGTACCCAGTTTTTCAATGGTCTAATGGTTTAACATAGAAAAGTTACCGTTGGCTCTAGATTCTAATCTATCACTTCGATTTGCAAACGGATTTCACTGAAGCTGTAACTTTCATCCCAGAACATAGTTTAGGGGCCATTACCTCTTCAACTATAGTCATTTTTCTTTCGATTGCAAACGTACCCAGTTTTTCAATGGTGTAATGGTTTAACATAGAAAACGTACCGTTGGCTCTCGATTCTAATCTATCACTCCGATTTGCAAACGGATTTCACTGAAGCTGTAACTTTCATCCCAGAACATAGGGATGAAAGTTACAGCTCTTCAACTATAGTCATTTTTCTTTCGATTGCAAACGTAACCAGTTTTTCAATGGTGTAATGGTTTAACATAGAAAACTTACCGTTGGCTCTCGATTCTAATCTATCACTCCGATTTGCAAACGGATTTCACTGAAGCTGTAACTTTCATCCCAGAACATAGTTTAGGGGCCATTACCTCTTTAACTATAGTCATTTTTCTTTCGATTGCAAACGTAACCAGTTTTTCAATGGTGTAATGGTTTAACATAGAAAACTTACCGTTGGCTCTAGATTCTAATCTATCACTTCGATTTGCAAATGGATTTCACTGAAGATGTAAATTGCATCCCAGAACATAGTTTAGGGGCCATTACCTCTTAAACTATAGTCATTTTTCTTTCGATTGCAAACGTAACCAGTTTTTCAATGGTGTAATGGTTTAACATAGAAAACTTACCGTTGGCTCTAGATTCTAATCTATCACTCCGATTTGCAAACGGATTTCACTGAAGCTGTAAATTGCATCCCAGAACATAGTTTAGGGGCCATTACCTCTTCAACTATAGTCATTTTTCTTTCGATTGCAAACGTACCCAGTTTTTCAATGGTGTAATGGTTTAACATAGAAAACTTACCGTTGGCTCTCAATTCTAATCTATCACTCCGATTTGCAAACGGATTTCACTGAAGCTGTAACTTTCATCCCAGAACATAGTTTAGGGGCCATTACCTCTTCAACTATAGTCATTTTTCTTTCGATTGCAAACGTACCCAGTTTTTCAATGGTGTAATGGTTTAACATAGAAAACTTACCGTTGGCTCTCGATTCTAATCTATCACTCCGATTTGCAAACGGATTTCACTGAAGCTGTAACTTTCATTTCAGAACATAGTTTACGGGCCATTACCTCTTCAACTATAGTCATTTTTCTTTCGATTGCAAACGTACCCAGTTTTTCAATGGTGTAATGGTTTAACATAGAAAACTTACCGTTGGCTCTCGATTCTAATCTATCACTCCGATTTGCAAACGGATTTCACTGAAGCTGTAACTTTCATCCCAGAACATAGTTTAGGGGCCATTACCTCTTCAACAATAGTCATTTTTCGTTCGATTGCAAACGTACCCAGTTTTTCAATGGTCTAATGGTTTAACATAGAAAAGTTACCGTTGGCTCTAGATTCTAATCTATCACTTCGATTTGCAAACGGATTTCACTGAAGCTGTAACTTTCATCCCAGAACATAGTTTAGGGGCCATTACCTCTTCAACTATAGTCATTTTTCTTTCGATTGCAAACGTACCCAGTTTTTCAATGGTGTAATGGTTTAACATAGAAAACGTACCGTTGGCTCTCGATTCTAATCTATCACTCCGATTTGCAAACGGATTTCACTGAAGCTGTAACTTTCATCCCAGAACATAGGGATGAAAGTTACAGCTCTTCAACTATAGTCATTTTTCTTTCGATTGCAAACGTAACCAGTTTTTCAATGGTGTAATGGTTTAACATAGAAAACTTACCGTTGGCTCTAGATTCTAATCTATCACTTCGATTTGCAAATGGATTTCACTGAAGATGTAAATTGCATCCCAGAACATAGTTTAGGGGCCATTACCTCTTAAACTATAGTCATTTTTCTTTCGATTGCAAACGTAACCAGTTTTTCAATGGTGTAATGGTTTAACATAGAAAACTTACCGTTGGCTCTAGATTCTAATCTATCACTCCGATTTGCAAACGGATTTCACTGAAGCTGTAAATTGCATCCCAGAACATAGTTTAGGGGCCATTACCTCTTCAACTATAGTCATTTTTCTTTCGATTGCAAACGTACCCAGTTTTTCAATGATGTAATGGTTTAACATAGAAAACTTACAGTTGGCTCTAGATTCTAATCTATCACTCCAATTTGCAAACGTGTTTCACTAAAGCTGTAAATTGCATCCTAGAACATAGTTTAGGGGCCATTACCTCTTCAACTATAGTCATTTTTCTTTCGATTGCAAACGTACCCAGTTGTTCAATGGTGTAATGGTTTAACATAGAAAACTTACCGTTGGCTCTAGATTCTAATCTATCACTCCGATCTGCAAACGGATTTCACTGAAGCTGTAAATTGCATCCCAGAACATAGTTTAGGGGCCATTACCTCTTCAACTATAGTCATTTTTCTTTCGATTGCAAACGTACCCAGTTTTTCAATGGTGTAATGGTTTAACATCGAAAACTTACCGTTGGCTCTGGTTTCTAATCTATCACTCCGATTTGCAAACAGATTTCACTGAAGCTGTAACTTTCATCCCAGAACATAGTTTAGGGGCCATTACCTCTTAAACTATAGTCATTTTTCTTTCATTGCAAACGTAACCAGTTTTTCAATGGTTTAATGGTTTAACATAGAAAACTTACCGTTGGCTCTAGATTCCAATCTATCACTCCGATTTGCAAACGGATTTCACTGAAGCTGTAACTTTTATCCCAGAACATAGTTTAGGGGCCATTACCTCTTCAACTATAGTAATTTTTCTTTCGATTGCAAACGTAACCAGTTTTTCAATGGTGTAATGGTTTAACATAGAAAACTTACCGTTGGCTCTAGTTTCTAATCTATCACTCCGATTTGCAAACGGATTTCACGGAAGCTGTAAATTGCATCCCAGAACATAGTTTAGGGGCCATTACCTCTTCAACTATAGTCATTTTTCTTTCGATTGCAAACGTACCCAGTTTTTCAATGGTGTAATGGTTTAACATAGAAAACTTACCGTTGGCTCTAGATTCTAATGTATCACTCCAATTTGCAAACGGATTTCACTAAAGCTGTAAATTGCATCCTAGAACATAGTTTAGGGGCCATTACCTCTTCAACTATAGTCATTTTTCTTTCGATTGCAAACGTACCCAGTTTTTCAATGGTGTAATGGTTTAACATAGAAAACTTACCGTTGGCTCTCGATTCTAATCTATCACTCCGATTTGCAAACAGATTTCACTGAAGCTGTAACGTTCATCCCAGAACATAGTTTAGGGGCCATTACCTCTTCAACTATAGTCATTTTTGTTTCGATTGCAAACGTAACCAGTTTTTCAATGGTGTAATGGTTTAACATAGAAAACTTACCGTTGGCTCTAGATTCTAATCTATCACTCCGATTTGCAAACGGATTTCACTGAAGCTGTAAATTGCATCCCAGAACATAGTTTAGGGGCCATTACCTCTTCAACTATAGTCATTTTTGTTTCGATTGCAAACGTAACCAGTTTTTCAATGGTGTAATGGTTTAACATAGAAAACTTACCGTTGGCTCTAGATTCTAATCTATCACTCCGATTTGCAAACGGATTTCACTGAAGCTGTAAATTGCATCCCAGAACATAGTTTAGGGGCCATTACCTCTTCAACTATAGTCATTTTTCTTTCGATTGCAAACGTACCCAGTTTTTCAATGGTGTAATGGTTTAACATAGAAAACTTACCGTTGGCTCTAGATTCTAATCTATCACTCCGATTTGCAAACGGATTTCACTGAAGCTGTAAATTTCATCCCAGAACATAGTTTAGGGGCCATTACCTCTTCAACTATAGTCATTTTTCTTTCGATTGCAAACGTAACCAGTTTTTCAATGGTGTAATGGTTTAACATAGAAAACTTACCGTTGGCTCTAGATTCTAATCTATCACTCCGATTTGCAAACGTTTTTCACTGAAGCTGTAACTTTCATCCCAGTACATAGTTTAGGGGCCATTACCTCTTCAACTATTGTCATTTTTCTTTCGATTGCAAACGTACCCAGTTTTTCAATGGTGTAATGGTTTAACATAGAAAACTTACCGTTGGCTCTCGATTCTAATCTATCACTCCGATTTGCAAACGGATTTCACTGAAGCTGTAACTTTCATCCCAGAACATAGTTTAGGGGCCATTACCTCTTCAACTATAGTCATTTTTCTTTCGATTGCAAACGTAACCAGTTTTTCAATGGTGTAATGGTTTAACATAGAAAACTTAAAGTTGGCTCTCGATTCTAATCTATCACTCCGATTTGCAAACGGATTTCACTGAAGCTGTAAATTGCATCCCAGAACATAGTTTAGGGGCCATTACCTCTTCAACTACAGTCATTTTTCGTTCGATTGCAAGCGTACCCAGTTTTTCAATGGTGTAATGGTTTAACATAGAAAAATTACCGTTGGCTCTAGATTCTAATCTATCACTCCGATTTGCAAACGGATTTCACTGAAGCTGTAACTTTCATCCCAGAACATAGTTTAGAGGCCATTACCTCTTCAACTATAGTCATTTTTCTTTCGATTGCCAACGTACCCAGTTTTTCAATGGTGTAATGGTTTAACATAGAAAACGTACCGTTGGCTCTCGATTCTAATCTATCACTCCGATTTGCAAACGGATTTCACTGAAGCTGTAACTTTCATCCCAGAACATAGGGATGAAAGTTACAGCTCTTCAACTATAGTCATTTTTCTTTCGATTGCAAACGTAACCAGTTTTTCAATGGTGTAATGGTTTAACATAGAAAACTTACCGTTGGCTCTCGATTCTAATCTATCACTCCGATTTGCAAACAGATTTCACTGAAGCTGTAACTTTCATCCCAGAACATAGTTTAGGGGCCATTACCTCTTCAACTATAGTCATTTTTCTTTCGATTGCAAACGTAACCAGTTTTTCAATGGTGTAATGGTTTAACATAGAAAAATTACCGTTCTCTCTCGATTCTAATGTATCACTCCGATTTGCAAACGGATTTCACGGAAGCTGTAAATTGCATCCCAGAACATAGTTTAGGGGCCATTACCTCTTCAACTATAGTCATTTTTCTTTCGATTGCAAACGTACCCAGTTTTTCAATGGTGTAATGGTTTAACATAGAATACTTACCGTTGGCTCTAGATTCTAATGTATCACTCCAATTTGCAAACGGATTTCACTAAAGCTGTAAATTGCATCCTAGAACATAGTTTAGGGGCCATTACCTGTTCAACTATAGTCATTTTTCTTTCGATTGCAAACGTACCCAGTTTTTCAATGGTGTAATGGTTTAACATAGAAAACTTACAGTTGGCTCTAGATTCTAATCTATCACTCCGATTTGCAAACAGATTTCACTGAAGCTGTAACTTTCATCCCAGAACATAGTTTAGGGGCCATTACCTCTTCAACTATAGTCATTTTTGTTTTGATTGCAAACGTAACCAGTTTTTCAATGGTGTAATGGTTTAACATAGAAAACTTACCGTTGGCTCTAGATTCTAATCTATCACTCCGATTTGCAAACGGATTTCACTGAAGCTGTAAATTGCATCCCAGAACATAGTTTAGGGGCCATTACCTCTTCAACTATAGTCATTTTTCTTTCGATTGCAAACGTACCCAGTTTTTCAATGGTGTAATGGTTTAACATAGAAAAGTTACCGTTGGCTCTAGATTCTAATCTATCACTCCGATTTGCAAACGGATTTCACTGAAGCTGTAACTTTCATCCCAGAACATAGTTTAGGGGCCATTACCTCTTCAACTATTGTCATTTTTCGTTCGATTGCAAACGTACCCAGTTTTTCAATGGTGTAATGGTTTAACATAGAAAAGTTACCGTTGGCTCTAGATTCTAATCTATCACTCCGATTTGCAAACGGATTTCACTGAAGCTGTAACTTTCATCCCAGAACATAGTTTAGGGGCCATTACCTCTTCAACTATAGTCATTTTTCGTTCGATTGCAAACGTAACCAGTTTTTCAATGGTGTAATGGTTTAACATAGAAAACTTACCGTTGGCTCTAGTTTCTAATCTATCACTCCGATTTGCAAACGGATTTCACGGAAGCTGTAAATTGCATCCCAGAACATAGTTTAGGGGCCATTACCTCTTCAACTATAGTCATTTTTCTTTCGATTGCAAACGTACCCAGTTTTTCAATGGTGTAATGGTTTAACATAGAAAACTTACCGTTGGCTCTAGATTCTAATGTATCACTCATTTGCAAACGGATTTCACTAAAGCTGTAAATTGCATCCTAGAACATAGTTTAGGGGCCATTACCTCTTCAACTATAGTCATTTTTCTTTCGATTGCAAACGTACCCAGTTTTTCAATGGTGTAATGGTTTAACATAGAAAACTTACCGTTGGCTCTAGATTCTAATCTATCACTCCGATTTGCAAACGGATTTCACTGAAGCTGTAAATTGCATCCCAGAACATAGTTTAGGGGCCATTACCTCTTCAACTATAGTCATTAATGGTTTAACATAGAAAACTTACCGTTGGCTCTAGATTCTAATCTATCACTCCGATTTGCAAACGGATTTCACTGAAGCTGTAAATTGCATCCCAGAACATAGTTTAGGGGCCATTACCTCTTCAACTATAGTCATTTTTCTTTCGATTGCAAACGTACCCAGTTTTTCAATGGTGTAATGGTTTAACATAGAAAACTTACCGTTGGCTCTAGATTCTAATCTATCACTCCGATTTGCAAACGGATTTCACTGAAGCTGTAAATTGCATCCCAGAACATAGTTTAGGGGCCATTACCTCTTCAACTATAGTCATTTTTCTTTCGATTGCAAACGTAACCAGTTTTTCAATGGTGTAATGGTTTAACATAGAAAACTTACCGTTGGCTCTAGATTCTAATCTATCACTCCGATTTGCAAACGTTTTTCACTGAAGCTGTAACTTTCATCCCAGTACATAGTTTAGGGGCCATTACCTCTTCAACTATTGTCATTTTTCTTTCGATTGCAAACGTACCCAGTTTTTCAATGGTGTAATGGTTTAACATAGAAAACTTTCCGTTGGCTCTCGATTCTAATCTATCACTCCGATTTGCAAACGGATTTCACTGAAGCTGTAACTTTCATCCCAGAACATAGTTTAGGGGCCATTACCTCTTCAACTATAGTCATTTTTCTTTCGATTGCAAACGTAACCAGTTTTTCAATGGTGTAATGGTTTAACATAGAAAACTTAAAGTTGGCTCTCGATTCTAATCTATCACTCCGATTTGCAAACGGATTTCACTGAAGCTGTAAATTGCATCCCAGAACATAGTTTAGGGGCCATTACCTCTTCAACTACAGTCATTTTTCGTTCGATTGCAAGCGTACCCAGTTTTTCAATGGTGTAATGGTTTAACATAGAAAAATTACCGTTGGCTCTAGATTCTAATCTATCACTCCGATTTGCAAACGGATTTCACTGAAGCTGTAACTTTCATCCCAGAACATAGTTTAGGGGCCATTACCTCTTCAACTATAGTCATTTTTCTTTCGATTGCAAACGTACCCAGTTTTTCAATGGTGTAATGGTTTAACATAGAAAACGTACCGTTGGCTCTCGATTCTAATCTATCACTCCGATTTGCAAACGGATTTCACTGAAGCTGTAACTTTCATCCCAGAACATAGGGATGAAAGTTACAGCTCTTCAACTATAGTCATTTTTCTTTCGATTGCAAACGTAACCAGTTTTTCAATGGTGTAATGGTTTAACATAGAAAACTTACCGTTGGCTCTCGATTCTAATCTATCACTCCGATTTGCAAACAGATTTCACTGAAGCTGTAACTTTCATCCCAGAACATAGTTTAGGGGCCATTACCTCTTCAACTATAGTCATTTTTCTTTCGATTGCAAACGTAACCAGTTTTTCAATGGTGTAATGGTTTAACATAGAAAAATTACCGTTCTCTCTCGATTCTAATCTATCACTCCGATTTGCAAACGGATTTCACGGAAGCTGTAAATTGCATCCCAGAACATAGTTTAGGGGCCATTACCTCTTCAACTATAGTCATTTTTCTTTCGATTGCAAACGTACCCAGTTTTTCAATGGTGTAATGGTTTAACATAGAATACTTACCGTTGGCTCTAGATTCTAATGTATCACTCCAATTTGCAAACGGATTTCACTAAAGCTGTAAATTGCATCCTAGAACATAGTTTAGGGGCCATTACCTCTTCAACTATAGTCATTTTTCTTTCGATTGCAAACGTACCCAGTTTTTCAATGGTGTAATGGTTTAACATAGAAAACTTACAGTTGGCTCTAGATTCTAATCTATCACTCCGATTTGCAAACAGATTTCACTGAAGCTGTAACTTTCATCCCAGAACATAGTTTAGGGGCCATTACCTCTTCAACTATAGTCATTTTTGTTTTGATTGCAAACGTAACCAGTTTTTCAATGGTGTAATGGTTTAACATAGAAAACTTACCGTTGGCTCTAGATTCTAATCTATCACTCCGATTTGCAAACGGATTTCACTGAAGCTGTAAATTGCATCCCAGAACATAGTTTAGGGGCCATTACCTCTTCAACTATAGTCATTTTTCTTTCGATTGCAAACGTACCCAGTTTTTCAATGGTGTAACGGTTTAACATAGAAAAGTTACCGTTGGCTCTAGATTCTAATCTATCACTCCGATTTGCAAACGGATTTCACTGAAGCTGTAACTTTCATCCCAGAACATAGTTTAGGGGCCATTACCTCTTCAACTATTGTCATTTTTCGTTCGATTGCAAACGTACCCAGTTTTTCAATGGTGTAATGGTTTAACATAGAAAAGTTACCGTTGGCTCTAGATTCTAATCTATCACTCCGACTTGCAAACGGATTTCACTGAAGCTGTAACTTTCATCCCAGAACATAGTTTAGGGGCCATTACCTCTTCAACTATAGTCATTTTTCGTTCGATTGCAAACGTACCCAGTTTTTCAATGGTGTAATGGTTTAACATAGAAAAGTTACCGTTGGCTCTAGATTCTAATCTATCACTCCGATTTGCAAACGGATTTCACTGAAGCTGTAAATTGCATCCCAGAACATAGTTTAGGGGCCATTACCTCTTCAACTATAGTCATTTTTCTTTCGATTGCAAACGTACCCAGTTTTTCAATGGTGTAATGGTTTAACATAGAAAAGTTACCGTTGGCTCTAGATTCTAATCTATCACTCCGATTTGCAAACGGATTTCACTGAAGCTGTAACTTTCATCCCAGAACATAGTTTAGGGGCCATTACCTCTTCAACTATTGTCATTTTTCGTTCGATTGCAAACGTACCCAGTTTTTCAATGGTGTAATGGTTTAACATAGAAAAGTTACCGTTGGCTCTAGATTCTAATCTATCACTCCGATTTGCAAACGGATTTCACTGAAGCTGTAACTTTCATCCCAGAACATAGTTTAGGGGCCATTACCTCTTCATCTATAGTCATTTTTCGTTCGATTGCAAACGTACCCAGTTTTTCAATGGTGTAATGGTTTAACATAGAAAAGTTACCGTTGGCTCTAGATTCTAATCTATCACTCCGATTTGCAAACGGATTTCACTGAAGCTGTAACTTTCATCCCAGAACATAGTTTAGGGGCCATTACCTCTTCAACTATAGTCATTTTTGTTTCGATTGCAAACGTAACCAGTTTTTCAATGGTGTAATGGTTTAACATAGAAAACTTACCGTTGGCTCTAGATTCTAATCTATCACTCCGATTTGCAAACGGATTTCACTGAAGCTGTAAATTGCATCCCAGAACATAGTTTAGGGGCCATTACCTCTTCAACTATAGTCATTTTTGTTTCGATTGCAAACGTAACCAGTTTTTCAATGGTGTAATGGTTTAACATAGAAAACTTACCGTTGGCTCTAGATTCTAATCTATCACTCCGATTTGCAAACGGATTTCACTGAAGCTGTAAATTGCATCCCAGAACATAGTTTAGGGGCCATTACCTCTTCAACTATAGTCATTTTTCTTTCGATTGCAAACGTACCCAGTTTTTCAATGGTGTAATGGTTTAACATAGAAAACTTACCGTTGGCTCTAGATTCTAATCTATCACTCCGATTTGCAAACGGATTTCACTGAAGCTGTAAATTGCATCCCA
This sequence comes from Hyperolius riggenbachi, assembly GCF_040937935.1. NCBI lineage: Eukaryota > Metazoa > Chordata > Amphibia > Anura > Hyperoliidae > Hyperolius > Hyperolius riggenbachi. Next base: position 390,576,570 of record NC_090647.1, on the reverse strand, counting down.
GAACATAGTTTAGGGGCCATTACCTCTTCAACTATAGTCATTTTTCTTTCGATTGCAAACGTAACCAGTTTTTCAATGGTGTAATGGTTTAACATAGAAAACTTACCGTTGGCTCTAGATTCTAATCTATCACTCCGATTTGCAAACGTTTTTCACTGAAGCTGTAACTTTCATCCCAGTACATAGTTTAGGGGCCATTACCTCTTCAACTATTGTCATTTTTCTTTCGATTGCAAACGTACCCAGTTTTTCAATGGTGTAATGGTTTAACATAGAAAACTTACCGTTGGCTCTCGATTCTAATCTATCACTCCGATTTGCAAACGGATTTCACTGAAGCTGTAACTTTCATCCCAGAACATAGTTTAGGGGCCATTACCTCTTCAACTATAGTCATTTTTCTTTCGATTGCAAACGTAACCAGTTTTTCAATGGTGTAATGGTTTAACATAGAAAACTTAAAGTTGGCTCTCGATTCTAATCTATCACTCCGATTTGCAAACGGATTTCACGGAAGCTGTAAATTGCATCCCAGAACATAGTTTAGGGGCCATTACCTCTTCAACTATAGTCATTTTTCTTTCGATTGCAAACGTACCCAGTTTTTCAATGGTGTAATGGTTTAACATAGAAAACTTACCGTTGGCTCTAGATTCTAATGTATCACTCATTTGCAAACGGATTTCACTAAAGCTGTAAATTGCATCCTAGAACATAGTTTAGGGGCCATTACCTCTTCAACTATAGTCATTTTTCTTTCGATTGCAAACGTACCCAGTTTTTCAATGGTGTAATGGTTTAACATAGAAAACTTACCGTTGGCTCTCGATTCTAATCTATCACTCCGATTTGCAAACAGATTTCACTGAAGCTGTAACGTTCATCCCAGAACATAGTTTAGGGGCCATTACCTCTTCAACTATAGTCATTTTTGTTTCGATTGCAAACGTAACCAGTTTTTCAATGGTGTAATGGTTTAACATAGAAAACTTACCGTTGGCTCTAGATTCTAATCTATCACTCCGATTTGCAAACGGATTTCACTGAAGCTGTAAATTGCATCCCAGAACATAGTTTAGGGGCCATTACCTCTTCAACTATAGTCATTAATGGTTTAACATAGAAAACTTACCGTTGGCTCTAGATTCTAATCTATCACTCCGATTTGCAAACGGATTTCACTGAAGCTGTAAATTGCATCCCAGAACATAGTTTAGGGGCCATTACCTCTTCAACTATAGTCATTTTTCTTTCGATTGCAAACGTACCCAGTTTTTCAATGGTGTAATGGTTTAACATAGAAAACTTACCGTTGGCTCTAGATTCTAATCTATCACTCCGATTTGCAAACGGATTTCACTGATGCTGTAAATTGCATCCCAGAACATAGTTTAGGGGCCATTACCTCTTCAACTATAGTCATTTTTCTTTCGATTGCAAACGTAACCAGTTTTTCAATGGTGTAATGGTTTAACATAGAAAACTTACCGTTGGCTCTAGATTCTAATCTATCACTCCGATTTGCAAACGTTTTTCACTGAAGCTGTAACTTTCATCCCAGTACATAGTTTAGGGGCCATTACCTCTTCAACTATTGTCATTTTTCTTTCGATTGCAAACGTACCCAGTTTTTCAATGGTGTAATGGTTTAACATAGAAAACTTACCGTTGGCTCTCGATTCTAATCTATCACTCCGATTTGCAAACGGATTTCACTGAAGCTGTAACTTTCATCCCAGAACATAGTTTAGGGGCCATTACCTCTTCAACTATAGTCATTTTTCTTTCGATTGCAAACGTAACCAGTTTTTCAATGGTGTAATGGTTTAACATAGAAAACTTAAAGTTGGCTCTCGATTCTAATCTATCACTCCGATTTGCAAACGGATTTCACTGAAGCTGTAAATTGCATCCCAGAACATAGTTTAGGGGCCATTACCTCTTCAACTACAGTCATTTTTCGTTCGATTGCAAGCGTACCCAGTTTTTCAATGGTGTAATGGTTTAACATAGAAAAATTACCGTTGGCTCTAGATTCTAATCTATCACTCCGATTTGCAAACGGATTTCACTGAAGCTGTAACTTTCATCCCAGAACATAGTTTAGGGGCCATTACCTCTTCAACTATAGTCATTTTTCTTTCGATTGCAAACGTACCCAGTTTTTCAATGGTGTAATGGTTTAACATAGAAAACGTACCGTTGGCTCTCGATTCTAATCTATCACTCCGATTTGCAAACGGATTTCACTGAAGCTGTAACTTTCATCCCAGAACATAGGGATGAAAGTTACAGCTCTTCAACTATAGTCATTTTTCTTTCGATTGCAAACGTAACCAGTTTTTCAATGGTGTAATGGTTTAACATAGAAAACTTACCGTTGGCTCTCGATTCTAATCTATCACTCCGATTTGCAAACAGATTTCACTGAAGCTGTAACTTTCATCCCAGAACATAGTTTAGGGGCCATTACCTCTTCAACTATAGTCATTTTTCTTTCGATTGCAAACGTAACCAGTTTTTCAATGGTGTAATGGTTTAACATAGAAAAATTACCGTTCTCTCTCGATTCTAATCTATCACTCCGATTTGCAAACGGATTTCACGGAAGCTGTAAATTGCATCCCAGAACATAGTTTAGGGGCCATTACCTCTTCAACTATAGTCATTTTTCTTTCGATTGCAAACGTACCCAGTTTTTCAATGGTGTAATGGTTTAACATAGAATACTTACCGTTGGCTCTAGATTCTAATGTATCACTCCAATTTGCAAACGGATTTCACTAAAGCTGTAAATTGCATCCTAGAACATAGTTTAGGGGCCATTACCTCTTCAACTATAGTCATTTTTCTTTCGATTGCAAACGTACCCAGTTTTTCAATGGTGTAATGGTTTAACATAGAAAACTTACAGTTGGCTCTAGATTCTAATCTATCACTCCGATTTGCAAACAGATTTCACTGAAGCTGTAACTTTCATCCCAGAACATAGTTTAGGGGCCATTACCTCTTCAACTATAGTCATTTTTCTTTCGATTGCAAACGTACCCAGTTTTTCAATGGTGTAACGGTTTAACATAGAAAAGTTACCGTTGGCTCTAGATTCTAATCTATCACTCCGATTTGCAAACGGATTTCACTGAAGCTGTAACTTTCATCCCAGAACATAGTTTAGGGGCCATTACCTCTTCAACTATTGTCATTTTTCGTTCGATTGCAAACGTACCCAGTTTTTCAATGGTGTAATGGTTTAACATAGAAAAGTTACCGTTGGCTCTAGATTCTAATCTATCACTCCGATTTGCAAACGGATTTCACTGAAGCTGTAACTTTCATCCCAGAACATAGTTTAGGGGCCATTACCTCTTCAACTATAGTCATTTTTCGTTCGATTGCAAACGTACCCAGTTTTTCAATGGTGTAATGGTTTAACATAGAAAAGTTACCGTTGGCTCTAGATTCTAATCTATCACTCCGATTTGCAAACGGATTTCACTGAAGCTGTAAATTGCATCCCAGAACATAGTTTAGGGGCCATTACCTGTTCAACTATAGTCATTTTTCTTTCGATTGCAAACGTACCCAGTTTTTCAATGGTGTAATGGTTTAACATAGAAAAGTTACCGTTGGCTCTAGATTCTAATCTATCACTCCGATTTGCAAACGGATTTCACTGAAGCTGTAACTTTCATCCCAGAACATAGTTTAGGGGCCATTACCTCTTCAACTATTGTCATTTTTCGTTCGATTGCAAACGTACCCAGTTTTTCAATGGTGTAATGGTTTAACATAGAAAAGTTACCGTTGGCTCTAGATTCTAATCTATCACTCCGATTTGCAAACGGATTTCACTGAAGCTGTAACTTTCATCCCAGAACATAGTTTAGGGGCCATTACCTCTTCATCTATAGTCATTTTTCGTTCGATTGCAAACGTACCCAGTTTTTCAATGGTGTAATGGTTTAACATAGAAAAGTTACCGTTGGCTCTAGATTCTAATCTATCACTCCGATTTGCAAACGGATTTCACTGAAGCTGTAACTTTCATCCCAGAACATAGTTTAGGGGCCATTACCTCTTCATCTATAGTCATTTTTCGTTCGATTGCAAACGTAACCAGTTTTTCAATGGTGTAATGGTTTAACATAGAAAACTTACAGTTGGCTCTAGATTCTAATCTATCACTCCGATTTGCAAACAGATTTCACTGAAGCTGTAACTTTCATCCCAGAACATAGTTTAGGGGCCATTACCTCTTCAACTATAGTCATTTTTGTTTTGATTGCAAACGTAACCAGTTTTTCAATGGTGTAATGGTTTAACATAGAAAACTTACCGTTGGCTCTAGATTCTAATCTATCACTCCGATTTGCAAACGGATTTCACTGAAGCTGTAAATTGCATCCCAGAACATAGTTTAGGGGCCATTACCTCTTCAACTATAGTCATTTTTCTTTCGATTGCAAACGTACCCAGTTTTTCAATGGTGTAACGGTTTAACATAGAAAAGTTACCGTTGGCTCTAGATTCTAATCTATCACTCCGATTTGCAAACGGATTTCACTGAAGCTGTAACTTTCATCCCAGAACATAGTTTAGGGGCCATTACCTCTTCAACTATTGTCATTTTTCGTTCGATTGCAAACGTACCCAGTTTTTCAATGGTGTAATGGTTTAACATAGAAAAGTTACCGTTGGCTCTAGATTCTAATCTATCACTCCGATTTGCAAACGGATTTCACTGAAGCTGTAAATTGCATCCCAGAACATAGTTTAGGGGCCATTACCTGTTCAACTATAGTCATTTTTCTTTCGATTGCAAACGTACCCAGTTTTTCAATGGTGTAATGGTTTAACATAGAAAAGTTACCGTTGGCTCTAGATTCTAATCTATCACTCCGATTTGCAAACGGATTTCACTGAAGCTGTAACTTTCATCCCAGAACATAGTTTAGGGGCCATTACCTCTTCAACTATTGTCATTTTTCGTTCGATTGCAAACGTACCCAGTTTTTCAATGGTGTAATGGTTTAACATAGAAAAGTTACCGTTGGCTCTAGATTCTAATCTATCACTCCGATTTGCAAACGGATTTCACTGAAGCTGTAACTTTCATCCCAGAACATAGTTTAGGGGCCATTACCTCTTCATCTATAGTCATTTTTCGTTCGATTGCAAACGTACCCAGTTTTTCAATGGTGTAATGGTTTAACATAGAAAAGTTACCGTTGGCTCTAGATTCTAATCTATCACTCCGATTTGCAAACGGATTTCACTGAAGCTGTAACTTTCATCCCAGAACATAGTTTAGGGGCCATTACCTCTTCATCTATAGTCATTTTTCGTTCGATTGCAAACGTAACCAGTTTTTCAATGGTGTAATGGTTTAACATAGAAAACTTACCGTTGGCTCTAGATTCTAATCTATCACTCCGATTTGCAAACGGATTTCACTGAAGCTGTAAATTGCATCCCAGAACATAGTTTAGGGGCCATTACCTCTTCAACTATAGTCATTTTTCTTTCGATTGCAAACGTACCCAGTTTTTCAATGGTGTAATGGCTTAACATAGAAAACTTACCGTTGGCTCTAGATTCTAATCTATCACTCCGATTTGCAAACGGATTTCACTGAAGCTGTAAATTGCATCCCAGAACATAGTTTAGGGGCCATTACCTCTTCAACTATAGTCATTTTTCTTTCGATTGCAAACGTAACCAGTTTTTCAATGGTGTAATGGTTTAACATAGAAAAGTTACCGTTGGCTCTAGATTCTTATCTATCACTCCGATTTGCAAACGTTTTTCACTGAAGCTGTAACTTTCATCCCAGTACATAGTTTAGGGGCCATTACCTCTTCAACTATTGTCATTTTTCTTTCGATTGCAAACGTACCCAGTTTTTCAATGGTGTAATGGTTTAACATAGAAAACTTACCGTTGGCTCTCGATTCTAATCTATCACTCCGATTTGCAAACGGATTTCACTGAAGCTGTAACTTTCATCCCAGAACATAGTTTAGGGGCCATTACCTCTTCAACTATAGTCATTTTTCTTTCGATTGCAAACGTAACCAGTTTTTCAATGGTGTAATGGTTTAACATAGAAAACTTAAAGTTGGCTCTCGATTCTAATCTATCACTCCGATTTGCAAACGGATTTCACTGAAGCTGTAAATTGCATCCCAGAACATAGTTTAGGGGCCATTACCTCTTTAACTACAGTCATTTTTCGTTCGATTGCAAGCGTACCCAGTTTTTCAATGGTGTAATGGTTTAACATAGAAAAATTACCGTTGGCTCTAGATTCTAATCTATCACTCCGATTTGCAAACGGATTTCACTGAAGCTGTAACTTTCATCCCAGAACATAGTTTAGGGGCCATTACCTCTTCAACTATAGTCATTTTTCTTTCGATTGCAAACGTACCCAGTTTTTCAATGGTGTAATGGTTTAACATAGAAAACGTACCGTTGGCTCTCGATTCTAATCTATCACTCCGATTTGCAAACGGATTTCACTGAAGCTGTAACTTTCATCCCAGAACATAGGGATGAAAGTTACAGCTCTTCAACTATAGTCATTTTTCTTTCGATTGCAAACGTAACCAGTTTTTCAATGGTGTAATGGTTTAACATAGAAAACTTACCGTTGGCTCTCGATTCTAATCTATCACTCCGATTTGCAAACAGATTTCACTGAAGCTGTAACTTTCATCCCAGAACATAGTTTAGGGGCCATTACCTCTTCAACTATAGTCATTTTTCTTTCGATTGCAAACGTAACCAGTTTTTCAATGGTGTAATTGTTTAACATAGAAAAATTACCGTTCTCTCTCGATTCTAATCTATCACTCCGATTTGCAAACGGATTTCACTGAAGCTGTAAATTGCATCCCAGAACATAGTTTAGGGGCCATTACCTCTTCAACTATAGTCATTTTTCTTTCGATTGCAAACGTACCCAGTTTTTCAATGGTGTAATGGTTTAACATAGAATACTTACCGTTGGCTCTAGATTCTAATGTATCACTCCAATTTGCAAACGGATTTCACTAAAGCTGTAAATTGCATCCTAGAACATAGTTTAGGGGCCATTACCTCTTCAACTATAGTCATTTTTCTTTCGATTGCAAACGTACCCAGTTTTTCAATGGTGTAATGGTTTAACATAGAAAACTTACAGTTGGCTCTAGATTCTAATCTATCACTCCGATTTGCAAACAGATTTCACTGAAGCTGTAACTTTCATCCCAGAACATAGTTTAGGGGCCATTACCTCTTCAACTATAGTCATTTTTGTTTTGATTGCAAACGTAACCAGTTTTTCAATGGTGTAATGGTTTAACATAGAAAACTTACCGTTGGCTCTAGATTCTAATCTATCACTCCGATTTGCAAACGGATTTCACTGAAGCTGTAAATTGCATCCCAGAACATAGTTTAGGGGCCATTACCTCTTCAACTATAGTCATTTTTCTTTCGATTGCAAACGTACCCAGTTTTTCAATGGTGTAATGGTTTAACATAGAAAAGTTACCGTTGGCTCTAGATTCTAATCTATCACTCCGATTTGCAAACGGATTTCACTGAAGCTGTAACTTTCATCCCAGAACATAGTTTAGGGGCCATTACCTCTTCAACTATTGTCATTTTTCGTTCGATTGCAAACGTACCCAGTTTTTCAATGGTGTAATGGTTTAACATAGAAAAGTTACCGTTGGCTCTAGATTCTAATCTATCACTCCGATTTGCAAACGGATTTCACTGAAGCTGTAACTTTCATCCCAGAACATAGTTTAGGGGCCATTACCTCTTCAACTATAGTCATTTTTCGTTCGATTGCAAACGTACCCAGTTTTTCAATGGTGTAATGGTTTAACATAGAAAAGTTACCGTTGGCTCTAGATTCTAATCTATCACTCCGATTTGCAAACGGATTTCACGGAAGCTGTAAATTGCATCCCAGAACATAGTTTAGGGGCCATTACCTCTTCAACTATAGTCATTTTTCTTTCGATTGCAAACGTACCCAGTTTTTCAATGGTGTAATGGTTTAACATAGAAAAGTTACCGTTGGCTCTAGATTCTAATCTATCACTCCGATTTGCAAACGGATTTCACTGAAGCTGTAACTTTCATCCCAGAACATAGTTTAGGGGCCATTACCTCTTCAACTATTGTCATTTTTCGTTCGATTGCAAACGTACCCAGTTTTTCAATGGTGTAATGGTTTAACATAGAAAAGTTACCGTTGGCTCTAGATTCTAATCTATCACTCCGATTTGCAAACGGATTTCACTGAAGCTGTAACTTTCATCCCAGAACATAGTTTAGGGGCCATTACCTCTTCATCTATAGTCATTTTTCGTTCGATTGCAAACGTACCCAGTTTTTCAATGGTGTAATGGTTTAACATAGAAAAGTTACCGTTGGCTCTAGATTCTAATCTATCACTCCGATTTGCAAACGGATTTCACTGAAGCTGTAACTTTCACCCCAGAACATAGTTTAGGGGCCATTACCTCTTCAACTATAGTCATTTTTCGTTCGATTGCAAACGTACCTAGTTTTTCAATGGTGTAATGGTTTAACATAGAAAACTTACCGTTGGCTCTCGATTCTAATCTATCACTCCGATTTGCAAACGGATTTCACTGAAGCTGTAACTTTCATCCCAGAACATAGTTTAGGGGCCATTACCTCTTCAACTATAGTCATTTTTCTTTCGATTGCAAACGTAACCAGTTTTTCAATGGTGTAATGGTTTAACATAGAAAACTTACCGTTGGCTCTCGATTCTAATCTATCACTCCGATTTGCAAACGGATTTCACTGAAGCTGTAACTTTCATCCCAGAACATAGCTTAGGGGCCATTACCTCTTCAACTATAGTCATTTTTCTTTCGATTGCAAACGTAACCAGTTTTTCAATGGTGTAATGGTTTAACATAGAAAACTTACCGTTGGCTCTCGATTCTAATCTATCACTCCGATTTGCAAACGGATTTCACTGAAGCTGTAACTTTCATCCCAGAACATAGTTTAGGGGCCATTACCTCTTCAACTATAGTCATTTTTCTTTCGATTGCAAACGTAACCAGTTTTTCAATGGTGTAATGGTTTAACATAGAACACTTACTGTTGGCTCTTGATTCTAATGTATCACTCCGATTTGCAAACGGATTTCACTGAAGCTGTAACTTTCATCCCAGAACATAGTTTAGGGGCCATTACCTCTTCAACTATAGTCATTTTTCTTTCGATTGCAAACGTAACCAGTTTTTCAATGGTGTAATGGTTTAACATAGAAAACTTACCGTTGGCTCTAGATTCTAATCTATCACTCCGATTTGCAAACGGATTTCACTGAAGCTGTAACTTTCATCCCAGAACATAGTTTAGGGGCCATTACCTCTTCAACTATAGTCATTTTTCTTTCGATTGCAAACGTAACCAGTTTTTCAATGGTGTAATGGTTTAACATAGAAAACTTACCGTTGGCTCTCGATTCTAATATATCACTCCGATTTGCAAACGGATTTCACTGAAGCTGTAACTTTCATCCCAGAACATAGTTTAGGGGCCATTACCTCTTCAACTATAGTCATTTTTCTTTCGATTGCAAACGTAACCAGTTTTTCAATGGTGTAATGGTTTAACATAGAAAAATTACCGTTCTCTCTCGATTCTAATCTATCACTCCGATTTGCAAACGGATTTCACAGAAGCTGTAAATTGCATCCCAGAACATAGTTTAGGGGCCATTACCTCTTCAACTATAGTCATTTTTCTTTCGATTGCAAACGTAACCAGTTTTTCAATGGTGTAATGGTTTAACATAGAAAACTTACCGTTGGCTCTAGATTCTAATGTATCACTCCAATTTGCAAACGGATTTCACTAAAGCTGTAAATTGCATCCTAGAACATAGTTTAGGGGCCATTACCTCTTCAACTATAGTCATTTTTCTTTCGATTGCAAACGTACCCAGTTTTTCAATGGTGTAATGGTTTAACATAGAAAACTTACCGTTGGCTCTAGATTCTAATCTATCACTCCGATTTGCAAACAGATTTCACTGAAGCTGTAACTTTCATCCCAGAACATAGTTTAGGGGCCATTACCTCTTCAACTATAGTCATTTTTGTTTCGATTGCAAACGTAACCAGTTTTTCAATGGTGTAATGGTTTAACATAGAAAACTTACCGTTGGCTCTAGATTCTAATCTATCACTCCGATTTGCAAACGGATTTCACTGAAGCTGTAAATTGCATCCCAGAACATAGTTTAGGGGCCATTACCTCTTCAACTATAGTCATTTTTCTTTCGATTGCAAACGTACCCAGATTTTCAATGGTGTAATGGTTTAACATAGAAAACTTACCGTTGGCTCTAGATTCTAATCTATCACTCCGATTTGCAAACGGATTTCACTGAAGCTGTAAATTGCATCCCAGAACATAGTTTAGGGGCCATTACCTCTTCAACTATAGTCATTTTTCTTTCGATTGCAAACGTAACCAGTTTTTCAATGGTGTAATGGTTTAACATAGAAAACTTACCGTTGGCTCTAGATTCTAATCTATCACTCCGATTTGCAAACGTTTTTCACTGAAGCTGTAACTTTCATCCCAGTACATAGTTTAGGGGCCATTACCTCTTCAACTATTGTCATTTTTCTTTCGATTGCAAACGTACCCAGTTTTTCAATGGTGTAATGGTTTAACATAGAAAACTTACCGTTGGCTCTCGATTCTAATCTATCACTCCGATTTGCAAACGGATTTCACTGAAGCTGTAACTTTCATCCCAGAACATAGTTTAGGGGCCATTACCTCTTCAACTATAGTCATTTTTCTTTCGATTGCAAACGTAACCAGTTTTTCAATGGTGTAATGGTTTAACATAGAAAACTTAAAGTTGGCTCTCGATTCTAATCTATCACTCCGATTTGCAAACGGATTTCACTGAAGCTGTAAATTGCATCCCAGAACATAGTTTAGGGGCCATTACCTCTTCAACTACAGTCATTTTTCGTTCGATTGCAAGCGTACCCAGTTTTTCAATGGTGTAATGGTTTAACATAGAAAAGTTACCGTTGGCTCTAGATTCTAATCTATCACTCCGATTTGCAAACGGATTTCACTGAAGCTGTAACTTTCATCCCAGAACATAGTTTAGGGGCCATTACCTCTTCAACTATAGTCATTTTTCTTTCGATTGCAAACGTACCCAGTTTTTCAATGGTGTAATGGTTTAACATAGAAAACGTACCGTTGGCTCTCGATTCTAATCTATCACTCCGATTTGCAAACGGATTTCACTGAAGCTGTAACTTTCATCCCAGAACATAGGGATGAAAGTTACAGCTCTTCAACTATAGTCATTTTTCTTTCGATTGCAAACGTAACCAGTTTTTCAATGGTGTAATGGTTTAACATAGAAAACTTACCGTTGGCTCTCGATTCTAATCTATCACTCCGATTTGCAAACAGATTTCACTGAAGCTGTAACTTTCATCCCAGAACATAGTTTAGGGGCCATTACCTCTTCAACTATAGTCATTTTTCTTTCGATTGCAAACGTAACCAGTTTTTCAATGGTGTAATGGTTTAACATAGAAAAATTACCGTTCTCTCTCGATTCTAATCTATCACTCCGATTTGCAAACGGATTTCACGGAAGCTGTAAATTGCATCCCAGAACATAGTTTAGGGGCCATTACCTCTTCAACTATAGTCATTTTTCTTTCGATTGCAAACGTACCCAGTTTTTCAATGGTGTAATGGTTTAACATAGAATACTTACCGTTGGCTCTAGATTCTAATGTATCACTCCAATTTGCAAACGGATTTCACTAAAGCTGTAAATTGCATCCTAGAACATAGTTTAGGGGCCATTACCTCTTCAACTATAGTCATTTTTCTTTCGATTGCAAACGTACCCAGTTTTTCAATGGTGTAATGGTTTAACATAGAAAACTTACAGTTGGCTCTAGATTCTAATCTATCACTCCGATTTGCAAACAGATTTCACTGAAGCTGTAACTTTCATCCCAGAACATAGTTTAGGGGCCATTACCTCTTCAACTATAGTCATTTTTGTTTTGATTGCAAACGTAACCAGTTTTTCAATGGTGTAATGGTTTAACATAGAAAACTTACCGTTGGCTCTAGATTCTAATCTATCACTCCGATTTGCAAACGGATTTCACTGAAGCTGTAAATTGCATCCCAGAACATAGTTTAGGGGCCATTACCTCTTCAACTATAGTCATTTTTCTTTCGATTGCAAACGTACCCAGTTTTTCAATGGTGTAATGGTTTAACATAGAAAAGTTACCGTTGGCTCTAGATTCTAATCTATCACTCCGATTTGCAAACGGATTTCACTGAAGCTGTAACTTTCATCCCAGAACATAGTTTAGGGGCCATTACCTCTTTAACTATAGTCATTTTTCTTTCGATTGCAAACGTAACCAGTTTTTCAATGGTGTAATGGTTTAACATAGAAAAATTACCGTTCTCTCTCGATTCTA